>NC_065447.1:87327839-87627839 GCF_917563875.1 Diabrotica virgifera virgifera | reverse complement strand
TGTAAAATGTTCTTCTCTTTTCATTTGCTTCATTTTTCCTTCTAATACCTTCCTCACCTCTTTCACACTTGCAGGTTGATTTGACATGTAGTTCATGCTCAGATGTATATTTTTCTAAATTGCTAACGCCTCTGCTCGCTAGGGTAGAAATTTCTTTGCGTATACCTGCACAGAACTTTCCTCTCGAATGTAACCATTCTGATTTAAATACTCTTCTCTCGTAATGGGAATGCGGTTTACCTAAAAGTCCATCTCCATCTCGACGAAGGGGTTTTTGACCATCAGCACAGGCAATGTATCTCAAAACACCAACACAATGATCCAAACAAATAATTTTTCTAAATGTAGTTTTTGGATGTAGTCTTTTCCCTGCACGTTGTAGTTTCTTCTTGTAAGCCAACATTGTAGATCCATTCGTAAAATGAATTAATGAATGGATATGTTCGTGTGCAGTACTTCCGTCGTCTGCTACTAAATGACAACGGCAAATGGAATACCATTTTACATTAGGAGCACATGCTAGAAGAGAAAAATCACTCTCATTTAAGAGTAAATGATACCATTCTCTTGGTGACTCTTCGTAATCCTTTGCCATATCCGCCGGAGAAAGAGCATTAATGTCGTTGACACTCAAAAGAGCCAGATAGTCACTTTTTGACAAAATAGACATATTTTAACTGGATACTTAAGAACAGAGAACTGAACTCTGAAAGCTGTCTCACTACACTAAAAGAGTCCTTACAAAGTCGTTAAATTTATCTGCCAGTACAGCTTCCCCCACCCTAATTGATTACTTTACGCATGCGTCATTCACGCGGTCAAAGGTCAAAGTCTCGTTGTCTAGACCTGCAATAATTAACCAAGTTAATCCAACAATTTCGATCTGCTGTTCTGACACAGTACCTAAATCACAACTCCACGTTCGATGTAGAAATTATGAATTAAATTATTTAGATAGGATCCTGGACGCCCATATAAAAAGCATGGAAAACGGAAAGTTTACCTTGGACAGAGGAGTCCTGTGATGGACATTTAAGTCAACCTTGGACAAAAATTCAATACAAATTAAATGGGTCAATTCTCTATTAGACATGATACAGTCTAGCTTGGACTGAACTATTCTAAATAAAATTCCAAGAGTTATCGCATTCAAAAAGTGTTTTTTGAATTACGAAATAAAATACCAAGATGTTACATATTATTTATTAACAAATTATAATAATTCTAATAATTTTAAAATTGTTTCTCTTTGCAGTTCTGCCTTTTTATTTAAACCTAAATTCATTAGTTCACTAATAATTTTTCGTTTTTGATGCATTTTTTCTTTGTATGATTTTCGTATCGCCATCCCACGTTCAGTTTTGTAAAATGTTCTTCTCTTTTCATTTGCTTCATTTTTCCTTCTAATACCTTCCTCACCTCTTTCACACTTGCAGGTTGATTTGACATGTAGTTCATGCTCAGATGTATATTTTTCTAAATTGCTAACGCCTCTGCTCGCTAGGGTAGAAATTTCTTTGCGTATACCTGCACAGAACTTTCCTCTCGAATGTAACCATTCTGATTTAAATACTCTTCTCTCGTAATGGGAATGCGGTTTACCTAAAAGTCCATCTCCATCTCGACGAAGGGGTTTTTGACCATCAGCACAGGCAATGTATCTCAAAACACCAACACAATGATCCAAACAAATAATTTTTCTAAATGTAGTTTTTGGATGTAGTCTTTTCCCTGCACGTTGTAGTTTCTTCTTGTAAGCCAACATTGTAGATCCATTAGTAAAATGAATTAATGAATGGATATGTTCGTGTGCAGTACTTCCGTCGTCTGCTACTAAATGACAATGGCAAATGGAATACCATTTTACATTAGGAGCACATGCTAGAAGAGAAAAATCACTCTCATTTAAGAGTAAATGATACCATTCTCTTGGTGACTCTTCGTAATCCTTTGCCATATCCGCCGGAGAAAGAGCATTAATGTCGTTGACACTCAAAAGAGCCAGATAGTCACTTTTTGACAAAATAGACATATTTTAACTGGATACTTAAGAACAGAGAACTGAACTCTGAAAGCTGTCTCACTACACTAAAAGAGTCCTTACAAAGTCGTTAAATTTATCTGCCAGTACAGCTTCCCCCACCCTAATTGATTACTTTACGCATGCGTCATTCACGCGGTCAAAGGTCAAAGTCTCGTTGTCTAGACCTGCAATAATTAACCAAGTTAATCCAACAATTTCGATCTGCTGTTCTGACACAGTACCTAAATCACAACCCCACGTTCTGTAACTGCAATTTATATCTAAATAATTTAATTCATAATTTCTACATCGAACGTGGAGTTGTGATTTAGGTACTGTGTCAGAACAGCAGATCGAAATTGTTGGATTAACTTGGTTAATTATTGCAGGTCTAGACAACGAGACTTTGACCTTTGACCGCGTGAATGACGCATGCGTAAAGTAATCAATTAGGGTGGGGGAAGCTGTACTGGCAGATAAATTTAACGACTTTGTAAGGACTCTTTTAGTGTAGTGAGACAGCTTTCAGAGTTCAGTTCTCTGTTCTTAAGTATCCAGTTAAAATATGTCTATTTTGTCAAAAAGTGACTATCTGGCTCTTTTGAGTGTCAACGACATTAATGCTCTTTCTCCGGCGGATATGGCAAAGGATTACGAAGAGTCACCAAGAGAATGGTATCATTTACTCTTAAATGAGAGTGATTTTTCTCTTCTAGCATGTGCTCCTAATGTAAAATGGTATTCCATTTGCCGTTGTCATTTAGTAGCAGACGACGGAAGTACTGCACACGAACATATCCATTCATTAATTCATTTTACGAATGGATCTACAATGTTGGCTTACAAGAAGAAACTACAACGTGCAGGGAAAAGACTACATCCAAAAACTACATTTAGAAAAATTATTTGTTTGGATCATTGTGTTGGTGTTTTGAGATACATTGCCTGTGCTGATGGTCAAAAACCCCTTCGTCGAGATGGAGATGGACTTTTAGGTAAACCGCATTCCCATTACGAGAGAAGAGTATTTAAATCAGAATGGTTACATTCGAGAGGAAAGTTCTGTGCAGGTATACGCAAAGAAATTTCTACCCTAGCGAGCAGAGGCGTTAGCAATTTAGAAAAATATACATCTGAGCATGAACTACATGTCAAATCAACCTGCAAGTGTGAAAGAGGTGAGGAAGGTATTAGAAGGAAAAATGAAGCAAATGAAAAGAGAAGAACATTTTACAAAACTGAACGTGGGATGGCGATACGAAAATCATACAAAGAAAAAATGCATCAAAAACGAAAAATTATTAGTGAACTAATGAATTTAGGTTTAAATAAAAAGGCAGAACTGCAAAGAGAAACAATTTTAAAATTATTAGAATTATTATAATTTGTTAATAAATAATATGTAACATCTTGGTATTTTATTTCGTAATTCAAAAAACACTTTTTGAATGCGATAACTCTTGGAATTTTATTTAGAATAGTTCAGTCCAAGCTAGACTGTATCATGTCTAATAGAGAATTGACCCATTTAATTTGTATTGAATTTTTGTCCAAGGTTGACTTAAATGTCCATCACAGGACTCCTCTGTCCAAGGTAAACTTTCCGTTTTCCATGCTTTTTATATGGGCGTCCAGGATCCTATCTAAATAATTTAATTCATAATTTCTACATCGAACGTGGAGTTGTGATTTAGGTACTGTGTCAGAACAGCAGATCGAAATTGTTGGATTAACTTGGTTAATTATTGCAGGTCTAGACAACGAGACTTTGACCTTTGACCGCGTGAATGACGCATGCGTAAAGTAATCAATTAGGGTGGGGGAAGCTGTACTGGCAGATAAATTTAACGACTTTGTAAGGACTCTTTTAGTGTAGTGAGACAGCTTTCAGAGTTCAGTTCTCTGTTCTTAAGTATCCAGTTAAAATATGTCTATTTTGTCAAAAAGTGACTATCTGGCTCTTTTGAGTGTCAACGACATTAATGCTCTTTCTCCGGCGGATATGGCAAAGGATTACGAAGAGTCACCAAGAGAATGGTATCATTTACTCTTAAATGAGAGTGATTTTTCTCTTCTAGCATGTGCTCCTAATGTAAAATGGTATTCCATTTGCCGTTGTCATTTAGTAGCAGACGACGGAAGTACTGCACACGAACATATCCATTCATTAATTCATTTTACGAATGGATCTACAATGTTGGCTTACAAGAAGAAACTACAACGTGCAGGGAAAAGACTACATCCAAAAACTACATTTAGAAAAATTATTTGTTTGGATCATTGTGTTGGTGTTTTGAGATACATTGCCTGTGCTGATGGTCAAAAACCCCTTCGTCGAGATGGAGATGGACTTTTAGGTAAACCGCATTCCCATTACGAGAGAAGAGTATTTAAATCAGAATGGTTACATTCGAGAGGAAAGTTCTGTGCAGGTATACGCAAAGAAATTTCTACCCTAGCGAGCAGAGGCGTTAGCAATTTAGAAAAATATACATCTGAGCATGAACTACATGTCAAATCAACCTGCAAGTGTGAAAGAGGTGAGGAAGGTATTAGAAGGAAAAATGAAGCAAATGAAAAGAGAAGAACATTTTACAAAACTGAACGTGGGATGGCGATACGAAAATCATACAAAGAAAAAATGCATCAAAAACGAAAAATTATTAGTGAACTAATGAATTTAGGTTTAAATAAAAAGGCAGAACTGCAAAGAGAAACAATTTTAAAATTATTAGAATTATTATAATTTGTTAATAAATAATATGTAACATCTTGGTATTTTATTTCGTAATTCAAAAAACACTTTTTGAATGCGATAACTCTTGGAATTTTATTTAGAATAGTTCAGTCCAAGCTAGACTGTATCATGTCTAATAGAGAATTGACCCATTTAATTTGTATTGAATTTTTGTCCAAGGTTGACTTAAATGTCCATCACAGGACTCCTCTGTCCAAGGTAAACTTTCCGTTTTCCATGCTTTTTATATGGGCGTCCAGGATCCTATGTGGCGTGCGCATCGGAATATGCCAAAAGGGCATTACGTCATATCTTCTTTTCTATTGGTCCGATTGTGACGTAAGAGGGCTCGTCGGAACGGGGAGGGGGTAACGAACACATAAAAAAGATGGCGGCAGTGCCAAAAGGGCATTACGTCATATCTTCGTTTCTATTGGTCCGATTTTGACGTAAGAGGGCTCTTACGTCACAATCGGACCAATAGAAAAGAAGATATGACGTAATGCCCTTTTGGCATATTCCGATGCGCACGCCACATACTGAGTTCAACCCCCTTTTTCATCCCCTTTCCAACGATACGTTACACGTCATCCTACTTTAAGCCGTTTGGCATTTATTAATATTTAAGGGTTGCGATTTAGGGGTTGCGCCAGAAACCGCTTTGCCTATCTACTAACAATAAAACTAAACTCATCCCCTCTTCTTTCATGTCCAAAATGGTCGGCCATTTGTTTTAAAGCGAAACAGTGGTGTAGTGTGTTGTAAAAAGTGGAAGTACAGTTAGTATGGAATAAATAAGTCGCAAGTACTTAAAATATAAACGAACTGCTCATTTTAAAAGAAAAATTCAACACACACAGCATTACGACGCCTCGATTGTAGGTTAGATTCACATTAAAACCGAGTGGCATTATTGACAGCAGCATTAAAACTAAACGGTTTTAATTCCAAGGCAACCTTGCTTTTATGTAGGATATATGCTCTTGGAAAGGTATAAAATAAAACCGTTTGATCTTAACAATTCTCTGTCGATAGTCCAAATAGTTTTATTTGGATTTCGGCCATGTTGCTTTCTAGAGATGCTGAAAGCCATGACAGATTACAATATAAGGCTTACATAAAATTATAAATAAGCGTCTTGACATAAATTCGATTTATTTTAACATTAAAACATTAAAATTTTAGATAAACGTATTTTTTCTATGACCGTTTAATAATATACTCATTATTCGCTATTTTTGAATAGATAATAACACCCATTACTTTACCCGTGAGTAATAATTCATTACTCACGGGCTGAAGTTACTCGCAGGTCAATACTCACGGGTTGAAGTTAGATTCAAGTGGTGCATGGCACTTTTAATATACCTATTAGCAAATAAAATTACTTAAATTGTACTTGTTTATTTAATAAGATAATCATTGTAATTTATGTATATGAACAATTAAATTTGAAAAATGTTTAAAGGATTTTTAACTTTAACAACGGGTTAGTATATTTTTTACGTTTAAATTTCAACATTTGACATTTTAAGATTGACGTTATTAAAAGTAAACAATAACAATCGGTATTAATTTCGTAAAAGGACTTACGGATATGAAATTCATATCAATTAATTCTGTTTTACTTACTGTTCATTTTGTACAATAGATTTTAATCGAGAGCACACGTTCTTTTTCATGTAATTGCCTTAAAGATGTCTTATTTTTAAAATCCACCGCCATTCCATGACATAATGACAACTGTTTGATTGTTTTATACGCTCAACGAGTGTAATTCTAACAGTGTTGCCATAGTTATATAAAATATATTTTCTTATGAAAAATAAAATATTTCGTTTTAAATAATGTTAGTAGTTGATAATTATATTTTTCTACTAATCCAAATAAAAAAGGTCGTAGAAGAAGTATAGTATTCTACTTGCATGTAATGGCTATTACTCACTCTGATGAATTACGACACTCGCCAACGGCTCGTGTCGCAAACTTCATCATCGTGAGTAATAGCCATCATTACATGCCCGTTGAATAATATACTATTTCTTTCAAATTAATATTTTTTGGATTTAAATTTTTTTATTATTTTTATTTTTTAATCGCCAAAAGTCAGAAATTTTAGGGAGCGTGAGTTATTTAGACCTATTTTTGTTAACATTATCAATAACGTTGGGTGCGCAAATGGTTTTCTACCTTGACTGTCCGAAATAACCAACTACTTTTTATTATTTTATGATTACAAATGCGTATGTACCTATCATAACACATGTAAAAATTTGTTGGCCTATATGGAGTATATGGGTTTAAAGAATCATTTAATATGGTAAATTGTCTTTGAAAGTCTCTATTTAAGAAACCTTTTTAAGCTTGCTATAAAATTGCCTGCACTTAAAGTGTCTTTTAACATGGTTTTAAAAGCACTTTCACAGCAGCTTTAAAACCAGTTGCTTAAGAAAACAAAGTATTAAGAAGGTTTTTATTTTTGGTTTTGTTGACCTCTTTCAGAGTGGGCCCTTTTATGCTGAAATCGGTTTTACTGCAACCTTAAAGTTTACTTAGAAACCAAATGGTTTTAATTTTAGTTTTATTGTGCAGTTTTAAAGCATTCTTAAAAGACTTAATAAACCCGTTCGGTGCTACTTGGGTATTTACTCTATAGGAGTAATACTAATACAAAATAAAAATGTATACCATTTTTATTCAGTTGCAATGCGAAGCCAAAAATTGTCTTAAATTTTACTTAGGTTAGAGAGCGCAACCAGCACTCTTATCGACGATTTCACCTCTTGTTAGTGGCTCTTCAGAGAATGCATAGGCTGCTATATAATAATATAGGCTACTAATAAATTTTTTTGCAACTTTTGCAAAAAAATTCCAAAAAGTGAATTGCAACTTTTTGGAATTCCCTCTTGTTTTCACTGCAGCATCAATCTGGTTTGCAATTTTTAGAAGCCATGGAGGTTGTCACCAGGAAAATGGTCCAATAAGTTTTTCAATTAAAAATCTTTTAAAAATATTTTATTTTACAAACATTTTTATTTCTATTAGGTTGAAAAACTTGAACTTTTATTTAGCAGATGCCGCTACGCACCTACTACCTTCACGTCAGTTGCAATGGGGGACTAATAAATGTTGAAAATTTTTACCAGGAGTAGAGATAGCAGCCTATGCATTCTCTGAAGAGCCTCCAACAAGAGGTGAAATCGACGATAAGAGTGCTGGTTGCGCTCTCTAACCTAAGTAAAAATTAAGACAGTTTTGGCTTCGCATTGTAACTGTATAAAAATGGTATACATTTTTATTTTAGAAATCTATAAGTTTACAAATATCGGACTCAAACTGTCACAGGAGAATTTAAAAAAACTCTCCTGTCACAGTGGCAGTTACCAAACTCCTCCGATACCTCTAAAGGTGTGAAACTATTAGTATAATGTAAATTTATAAATATCCACAAGGAAGAATCTCCTGTAGCTGGCTATATTTAATTTCAAGTAAATTTAGTGAACAATTTTTTTTAATGAAAAAAATATTTTTTGTTTATAAAATAAAGTAAATAAATATAATTTAATTAAATATACCTTTTATAAAGAAACATTTTTCATTTAATTTACTTGTAAATTTATAGGTTTAGACTGATAATTTCCCACCTCCACTAGTTTCATCTCTATTTATTTCGCAACGTATAATGTTTTACGTCTTTTGCGTTATTTTGCCGTAGTCTGGGCTGATTATCGGAGAATAGGCCATTTTTGGGAAAAGTTATTTACCAGCAATTTTATTGCTGGAATCGAATTATAAGATCCTATATATTAATAATATAGGTATGCAAATTCCTCAGATAGTGTGCTACTTTTTTTATAAAAAATGGCGCACGAAAATCGTGTTTTTTTCAATTATTGCTTTATAACTCCGAAGATTTTAACTTTACAACAAAAACACCCAAATAAAAATTCACCGTGATTAAATTCTGCATAGAGAAGCGTTTTTTCCGATCTGCTTCGACGAAAATTTTCCTCGGAAAATGCGGGTTTTCCCAACAAAATCTTTAGTTTTCAAATAAAGTTTTAGAGAAGTAATTATCTACCAATAATTAAATAATTTGGTGACTTAAAAGCCTTTTTGGTTTAGATTATAGTTCCAGAAGCTGATGAAAATTAAACGAATATTTTAGCAACAATTCAATTGTAAATTAATAATTTACGGTCGCAATAATAACCAAAATAATTATGATACACTGATCAAGCTTTGAAATCTTATAAAGATGAGATGCCTATTTAATATTTTGTCGACAAAATATGAATTTTTTACTTTTTTGCATAATCTTTAAATGTCAAAAAAAAAAATAGGTATAAACAAATTAACGTTTCTCAGAAAGTTTTTATTATATTATAATTTAAAAAAATAACTAAAATGGGCATTTTAAATATCTTTAAAATGAATGCTTTAAAACTTTTTTGCAACCATTTGTAAAAAAGTTATGAAACAGCAAAGTAATCATACGATTACTACTGTGTTTATACATTTTTTTATTTCTTTCAAAGCGTAGAAGTGAGTTTAAAGTACAAGCTAATTATTTACAAAAAATATCGATTATCAGTTTAATAGTTATATTTTAATTAAAGATTATAAATATATTTTTTTGTAATTTACACGCGCGAAAGTAGAGTAACACAGTACTGTAGCTAACATTTTCACTCGGAGCGACGACCGGCCGCGTGATGTACACTTTTAATAAATAATGCATGCTGCGTGTCAGTCGCTTCGAGTGAACATTTTAGCTCCGACTCTGTATCAGGCCTACGTTTGCGCTAAAAATTACAAAAAAAAAGTGTTTTTAATCTTTGATTAAAATATAACCATTGCAGTAATTTTTGACATTCTTTGTGAGTAATTAGGTTGTACCAAACAACGGAGATTTCGTATATTTACTTTGCTGTTTCATAACTTTTTTGCAAATGGTTGGAAAATTTTTTTAAAGCATACATTTTCAAGACCTATGAAATACGCATTTTAAGTATTTTTTTAAATTAGAATATAATGAACAATTTCTGAGAAATGTTAATTTGTTTATAACAATTTTTTTTAAACATTTAAAGATTATGCAAAAAAATGAAAAATTTATATTTTGTCGACAAAATATTAAATAGGCATCACACCTTTATAATCTTTCTAAATTTGATCAATGTCTCATGATTATTTTGGTTGTTAGTTATTGCGACTGTAAATTGTTAATTAACAATTGAATTGTTGCTAAAATATTCGTTTCATTTTCACCGGCTTCTGAATTTATAATCTATAGCAAGAAAGCTTTTATTTCACCAAGCTATATAATTATTAATAAATAATTACTGGCCCAAAAAATTTATTTGAAAATTCGAGATTTTGTTGGGAAAATCCACATTTTCCGAGGAAAATTTTCGTCGGAGCAAATCGGGAAAAACATGACTCTATGCAGAATTAAATTGGGGTGAATTTTATTTTGAGTGTTTTTGGTGTAAAGTTAAAATCTTCGGAGTTATAGAGCAATAATTGAAAAAAATAAGATTTGTCGGCGCCATTTTGTTTATAAAAAAAGTAGCACACTATATGCGGACTTTGCATACCTATATTAATAATATATATGATCTTATAATTCGATTCCAGCAATAAAATTGCTGGTAAATAACCTTTCTTTGTACTTTACTAATTAGACCAACGTATTATACCTATTTTTTTTTCTTAATTTAAAGATTATGCACAAAAAAAGAAAAATTTATATTTTGTAGATAAAATATTAAATAAGCATATCATCTTTATAATCTTATAAGTTTGATCAATGTATCATGATTATTTTGTTTATTATTGCGATCGTAATTTGTTAATTAACAATTGAATTGTTGCTAAAATATTCGTTTAATTTTCACCGGCTTCTGGAATTACAATCTATACCAAAAAAGCTTTGATGTCACTAAGTTATTTAATTATTGATTAATAATTACTTACCTAAAACTTTATTTGAAAATTAGAGTTTTTGTTAGGAAAACCCGCATTTTTCGAGGAAAATTTTCGTCTGAACAAATCGTGAAAAACATATCTCTATGCAGAATTTAATTGCGGTGAATTTTTATTAAGCTGTTTTGGTTGTAAAGTTAAAATCTTCGAAGTTATAGAGCAATAATTGAAAAAAATACGATTTGTCTGCGCCATTTTGTTTATAAAAAAAGTAGCACACTATCTGCAGACTTTGCATACCTATATTATTAATATATAGGATCCTATAATTCGATTCCAGCAATAAAATTGCTGGTAAATAACTTTTCCATGAATTTTGCTAATTAGCCCAGAGTACGGTTCTTAGTGCATTCATCACTGTATAGAGTTTTAAGATTGAATACTAATGCGAATAAATAAATTGTTCGAAATATTTCATTCTAATATTTTTTTGCTAGAACTCAATCTGAACAAATATTTTAAAATGTAAATAAGGCTCACCTACTCCTTAGATAACGTCATATACATTTTACTACTATTATTTACAAAAAAAAAACCGTGAGAAATGTAACTATTATTCCTATAAATATTATAAAATTATATGCCAGTGCAATTCCTAGTAGAGATAACAAATAAAGTAAGTATACTTATAATCTATACAACAACTTTTGTTTATAATGTATTTTTCTATCAATTCTTATGATTATATTTAATATAGAGATTTCAACCACCCAGTTGGGATGGATTCTACCCCCAAGATAAAAGTATATTATAGGTATAGTAAACCGGTTTTATAGGGTTCTACGCCTTTCCGTTCCAAATCGCCACTCCCTTCTATTGTGACAGTCTTCCTCTCTTAAATTTCTTTCCGACATCGACTTGGAGATGCTCTTTATCCATGTACATAGTTGCTGACCTTCCTGGTTTTTGTTTTTCTGTGGGGGTCCATTCTAACACTTTTTTGGAAATTCTTCTTTCCTCGTACTCGCAAACTCGGCGTGCAAGAAACAAATCGGCTTGAGCCATGGCCAATGACAGCATTGATACGCAATAAAACAAGAAGGTACAAATCACGAGAGAGGACAAAATAAGAACAGAGAAAATATGGAACAGAATGGAAGTAGAATGCCTAATTATAAAAAATTTGGAAATCAGCCCTGCAGTGGTACCTACGGGAATGTTCAAAGAATGCCAGAGCACAGGTGGCCTAAAAGAATATTGGACTGGGACCTGCCGGGAAGAAGACGGAGACTTACTACAAGATAGAAAACGTACATAGGAAATACACTCACCGGCACAAAATTCCGCCACCCAAAATTTTTGATCAAGTTTAACAATTTATAACTTAATGATTTGTACTCCGATTTTCAAGATTCTTGCACCAGTTTGTAGGTACATATATGGATATCGTTTGGTGTTATTCCGGTAGCACAAAAATGTTACTTGTATGGCATTATACGGGGGTGAATGGAAGCGTTGTATTTTCTCGTAACTTTAAAACATTCTGTGGAAAAATGGAAGAGCTGATTTTGTTTCATTGTTCTGTCATATTATCCCGGAGGCATGACTAATATTTTGTTTTTTGAATTATCCGAATATCTATTTTCCTGTAAGAGCTGTACAGTTTATTGTAAATAAAAACACTCATTGATAAGATTAGAATGCCCCGCATGCAGCCCAGATCTCAATCCTATTGAGTATTGATGGGATGAATTAAAAAAAGCTATTCGCTCTTATCCTAGGCCTCCAGAAAATTTGGTACAGTTATGGCCCTGGTAAAGGAATATCGTGCTATTCCCCAGGCACAATATATAGAGGTTCTACAGTAAAATCACTCTTCTGTCGGCGCTTTGATCTCAGGAAGTAATACCGGCAGTACACAATTGGTAATTCACCAGTGGTGGTTGCGGGTTTTCCCTGTTAAAAGCCGTACGTTTCTATGCGAATAGCAATGCGAGAGTGGGGCAAAAGCGACTGCCAATATTGCGCGGTCGCCATGTGCGACTACAGATTTTACTTCCAATTTTTCGGAGAGTGGTTCTACTGTCCCTCTTTATACTGTGCCCCAGGCAAAGAAAACACTTTATTCGATGTCAAACAGATTGCGAGCAGTCGTTGCTGCAAGAGGTGGACATACCCACTATTTAATTGTTTTGTTTTGTTGTCAATTTTGTTTTGTTTTGTTAATTTTGGTGCGTTTGATATTTTTAGTTAAAAAACCAAGAAAAGAGATATGCGGATAATTAAAAAAAACCTTATCCCTCCACGATAATACAAAAGTATGAAACAAAATTACCCCTCCTATTTTTCCACAGAATTTTTTAAAGTTAGGAGAAAATACAACGCTTTCATTCGTCCTCGTATAATGCCATCTAAGTAAAAATTTTCTATTACCAGAATAATAAAAAGCGACAAGAATACATGTACATACCTACAAACTCATGCAAGAATTTTGAAAATCGGAGTACAAATAATAAAGTTATAGATTGTCAAACTTAATAAAAAATGTTGGGTGGCAGAATTTTGTGCCGGTGAGTGTAGATAGAGACCTCATAGAAGGTGACTGGAAGAATAGAGTGTGATAAAGGATGAAAACGGCGAACTCATAATAGAAAAAAGCCGAAAAAAAGAAGGTATTCCCTACGTGCTCTTAAAATTTTATATACTAGTCTGAAATTTTTGTTCCTTGTGAACAAAAGGAGTTTCTAATACATTTATGGATAACCATATCAGACTTGACTTACTTTTTGAATTTAGGTACTCAAAAAAGTTCTTCGAAGATTATGGTTAAGTTGACTTGTCGATACGTTTATTAAAATGTTCTAACATATGGACAAAATAAAAATAATTATATCACATATAAGTGGTATTCATAACCTATAATTTATAAGTATTTTTCCAAATAAAAGAATTAGAAAACAACGTCATCAAAAAACTAAAACCTTCAAAACCGTCAATTTTTCTCATTAAACATCATCAAAAAGGTAAATTCTGGACCTCGGAGGTAAACTACACTATGTCGACATGGCGTTTTTTTGAATAAGTATTTTTAATCCACTTATTTTATTAGTTGGATTATACAAATTGGTTATTTATTATCTCTAAAATATTGTCATATTGTCTTTGAACCAATTATGGGATACATCAGATTTTTATTAATATCATAAGTGCTCTAAACTTTGTTGCAAACATACGCTAAACAAAATTGTTTGAAATGACATAGTGCAGTTTACCTCCGAGGTCCAGAATTAGCATTTCTCGTTGGTAATAATAAAGAAAAAATACATTTTCACTCATCAGTGTCCTGGCTTTATAAATACTTTTCCATCAAGACATGATCAAACTGAAGCCCCAACGATTTGTATAAAAAAGGAACAACTCTTTAGCGGACTTCAAGCAATTGGACTTCATATTATGTCCTAGTGTTTCACCCAAAGTGACCGAAAGTCGATATTTAAACTCTTCGTGTAACTTTGCGTTGATTGATACACAATTTCACTAAATTCTTTACACTTTTTTACAATTTCACTAAATTTGAGTTATTTTTTCCAAACTTGCGGTCATAACTTTTTAATCGGAAATGATATCAAAACCGGAACTAAATATTTGAGCTAGACTGTTCAAGGCGCAATGATTAACCCATTAAGCGCCTTTGGTGCGAAAACACATCATTTGGAAAGGACACTTTTTTTTATATACAGTGCTAGTCAAAAGTCCGTACCCCCCCTCTTATCTTTTGAACGGTTATACGTACAAAAGTGAAATTTGGAGGGAGGAAATAAACGGACATAAGCTCCTTAACTAGTCATGACAGGTGACGTAATAGTGACAGATGACGTTACAGAGCCACTGTGACCGATAATTTTAAATGGGACCTTATGGCAAGTGATACCTCGTTTGAAAGGTATTTAAAATACCTATTCAGCCATACTAATTTTTTTGGGTGTAGGTGGATTTTTATTTTGGTGAATAAATTAAATAAATATAATATTGTAGTTTCTCATTTAATTAACAAAAATTCAAATGTCCGCCTATGGTTTCTTTGTCAAAAAATTTGACGTTTTTCAATTTTCTAGTAGTTTTTACGTAAACTTCAACCCTTTTGACAAGTAATCATAGGCAGAATTTTGAATTTTTATTAATTAAATGCGAAACTACAATTTTATATTTATTTCATTTTTTCATCAAAATTAGCTTAAACTCAAACAAAATTAGTATAAATGAATAGGTATTTTCAATACCTTTCAAACGAGGTATCACTTGCCATAAGGTCCCATTTAAAATTATCTGTCACAGTGGCGCTGTAAAGTCATCTGTCACTATTACGTCATCTGTCATGACTAGTTAAGAAGCTTACATCCGTTTATTTCCTCCCTCCAAATTTCACTATTATAGGTATAACCGTTCAAAAGATACGAGGGGGGGTACGGACTTTTGACTAGCACTGTATAAATATCCATTTTTTAGAAAATTCTTTATGTGTTTTATTTCTTAATAGTTTAGTGCTATTGAAATATATTTTATAGAAAAAATATATTTAATTTTTTATAATTTATAACAGATTTACTTTAGTAATTTTTTACATGATTCGTCATGACTACATAATCTTCTTGTAAAATTTTTGCTTTGCTTATAATATAATGGTTTAGTTTACATCATTTTTATAAAGTATAAACTACACATTTAGCAATAACCAAACAAAAAAATTTAACAATTTTATCAAGAAAAAGTTACATGAATTCAAACTAATTGTTGCGTTTTCGCATCAATGGCGGAATCTGTTAAGAAAATACAGTAGAACCCCGCAAATCCGAACCCCGCAAATCCGAACTTTCGGCAAATCCGAACCAACGGAAAGTGAAAAAAATTCTAAAAATTCAAAATAAAAATTTAAAAACATGTTTATTATATGTACAGAGAACCAGAAAATTTAACAATGTAAAATTAATAGGAATTTGGACATGTGAAATTTATTAAAAATAAATACACATAGTACCTACATACTTATAAAAACTTAAACACGATCAATAAAGGAATGTGCATAATACGCATTTCCCATGGTATACTATGAACGAAAACAATGAAAAATATAAGAAACATGAGAAACATAAACATAGTGTAATAAATATCCAGATTACAAATTAAATGAATCATTTACATGGCCGAATTCCCATGTCCCGTGACGAAACAAAACTACTGGCGTTAGTGATTTAATATTTCAGTGATCTAAAGATTTTTCAGCTTTAGAATATTGGAGGATTGGAGGCATAAACGTGCGGATAAAGTTTCATAAAGGGATCGGTGGTAGACCATATCTTTTAAAAATCATCTTCCTTAGCTTCTTAGGCTAACTTTCGGATAATCCAAACTTTTCGGAATCCGAACAGGCTGTCCCCCCAATTAGTTCGGATTTGCGGGGTTCTACTGTATTGAAATACACTTTTATCGAGTTATGAGATTCATTTCAAAATTAAAATTACACAAGTAGTAATACTAAATAAAATATTCCTAAAAAACTATAAAACTGCATATGTATTACAATTTATGGAAGCTCTCAAAACATGCACAGTTATAAATATACATTGAACTTTTGACACATAATACCTATGGTTTAGCTTTTACATTATCTGCATCTTCTTGACTTTTCAGAGTGCCGTAGGTCAGTTCTTATTTCTTTCGGTAATTTTGAATTTGTTGGCATTCCTCGTCCTTTGGACGTGCCTGATGTACCCTGATCTTCCCTGGTTGAGAATGAATTACCATTCAGTCATTTGTCCATTTGTGCTGGGGGTGTTGGCGTTGATCTACACGATAACGGCATCGGCATATCCAATTATCGTATAAGAGTAATAGGAAAGAAATGGTGGTGGCCTGTTTTTAAAAATACTATAGACAGTACAATCGTCAATGCATGGACAATTCATAAATTGGCAAATGACTCTAAAATGTCGTAATTATAATTTCGTTCTTATGTGGTTATGACACTAATAATATCAGAAGACGGTAATTAATTCGCAACTAGCGAAGGTGAGGGTACATCAGTTCCTAAATACAAAGGACGAGAAAGGCCACTCAGAATTACCGAAAGAAATCAGAACTGACAAAGTGAACCACATTCATCGTAATACGGCACCCTGAAAAGTCAAGAAGAACAAGCAGATAATGTAAAAGCCAAACCATATTATATGTGTCAAAAGCACAATGTACATTTACACTCTGCATGTTTTGACAGCTTGCATTAATTGTAGTATTAAGTTTTATAGTTTTTTTTGGAAATCTTTTAGGTATTTTTACTACTTTTGTACTTTTCATTTTGAAATAAATCTCATAATTCACAAAAATGTATTTCATAAATTTCTTAACAGATTCCTTCATTGATGCCAAAACGCAACATTATTTTCTAAAAACACCCTGTAACCTAAAAACATTATATCCAAATTTGTCCTTAAAACACCATAAATAACTAAGACTAATATAATTTATATAAAAAATTTACATATTTTATACGTTGGCAGTTAACGGGTTAATAGATCACAAATTTGGGAAAACCTACCGGTTATAATCAGAAAATAGGCTTTTTTACTCGGCAATAGTTGGTTTTTCGGTTGTTTTTTTGTCCCGGTTATAACCGGTTTTTAATTTTTAATATAATAACTGGTAAAAAACCCGGATTAGTTACCTCTGAAAAGAATAATGAATTCAGAAAAAACGTGGGGAAATTTTTGGGCCCCGTGTGCGCGAAGGAGAAATTTAAGCTGACCGAAACCGAAACAGATTTGACACTGGATGACTGATCCCTATTTTCGATCCTAATTGGCTAGTTCCAACTTCTAACTTCCAGTTCCCCCTTCCCTATCCCACTACAGTAACCAGTTCATAATACAGGGCGGACGCCGTTTATTTATCCATTGATTACCTTGGTATCGATGTATTCTTTAGATAGTATCGATATCGATAATATTGATATCGATTCGAATAGAGTATCTCAAAATAAAGTACAATGTAAATGTAACATTGTAGCCTAATGAGTATTGACTATTAATTAAAAAAACCGAACGCCGGTTTTTGGAATAACCGATTTTTTGCCCGGTTATAACCGCCAGGTTAAACATCCATCAAACCGCCATCAACATATATCACATACTCGTATACCCAGCTACTATATCTGTGACTAAAATTTGGTACTTCCGATTACACTTTTTTAAACGGAAGTGATATAAAAACCAGAAGAATATATTTATTCACGTCTTGCTAGGACGCGTCGATAAATATATCGCTTAAACTATTTCAACGAATTTAAAATAGTACTTCCGATTGCAATTCTGGAACCGGAAATCCGACGTTAAAGTTCTCAACTTTAATACCATCTTGAAGTTATAAGCTCCCACTGGATGCCTCACTTGTCATTCTATCAGTTGTATGGACAGACAGGCATGAAACCGGACATGTTTTTTTCGTCTTGCTGAGGCGCGTCGAATAATATATCGCTTGTACTATTTCGGCGACTTTAAAACAGTACTTCCGGTTCCTAATCTAAAACCGGAAGTCCGAGCTCAAATTTCTCAGCTTTAGTACCATTCCTTGGGTTATAAGCTTTCATTCGACACCTCATTTGTCATTCTATCTGGTCTAATAATGGAGGAGTTGTGTTTACAAAGTCTCTGGGACAGAGAGACATGGTTAATTCAAAGTTTTCACATTTTTTTCAAAATGAAAAAAAATTAAATCGCATAATGTGGTTTTCACAATCTACGTATTTTTTCTAAATGAAATAATTATTATAAAACAACCTCATCAAAAAACTAAAACCGTTATAGATGCATCTTAATAAGATTTTTCCTATTAAACCTCATCAAAAAGGTAAATTAGCATTTCTCGTTGGTAATAATAAAGAAAAAATACATTTTCGGTCATCAGCGTCCTGGTTTTATAAATCCTTTTCCATCAAGACATTATCAAACTGAAGCCGCAACGATTTGCATAAAAAAGGAAAAACTCTTTAGCGGACCCCTTTTCGGATTTTCACGAAAAGTACGACATTAACGACCTGAGTCTCCTGATTATAAAAACATTAAAATCTCGGGGATGTATCAATTGCACATTTGCATTTCTTTATAGGCCTAATACAACTTCAAGAAATTAAGAACGGCGAAACTTCTTCATGTGCCGTGTATTTCTGGTCGGATACAGCATTCGCTTTTCTGGCTGTTCAAAGATTCGATTATTTTCCGCGTTATATTACTGAAATAGTAAGTTAGGTATTTATGCTATTAGTGTTAAAAGTTCAATTTTAAGGCACGCATGTGAAGGTTTGCAGAATGATCAAAGCGAATTCTGCAATTCACATGAGTACCATAAAAATGTACTTTTAACACGTATATCATACAAAATTTTTTCTACAAACGTTTTAAAAATGCAATAATACAGTTTTAATTAAATTTTAAAAACCTTTTAAAAAACCTTTAATACATTGAAAGGAGATAGTTTCAAATTGCATCGTATATTACGGACCTTAGCAACAATTGTTGACTTAATTGTTTACGGAAGTTTTGAAGCATCTGTCGTCTGTTAGTTTTTTAAAATGCGGTCTCATATCTCATCTTTGACTGGAAATTCAGTTATTTCTACTCATTCCGCCTTAGCCATGGAAAATGGTAAAGCTGCAGTGCAAGAATAGTTATTTATGAAACAGTTCGTGAAGTATGCTTTTTGAGAACGCACGCGATGTTTAGATACACCGCGTAAGTTCGCAGAAAGTACTTCACGCACAGTTTCATACAATATTTTATCTACGATAAACAAATAAAAAACTGCAACTCTTCGTCACTGGCATTCATTCCTATTCTACAATTTTTAGAACTTTGACATTTAAAAATTCTAACTTTTTTCAAACCACAAAACTGTCTAAACTGTTGTCGTAATTTATTGCTGACAATGTCATCACCATGACAACGCGAAAGTTAAGAATATTTGATTTAATGAAAGTGTGCCAAAAACAGTGCGAAAAAGTAAATCCCATTCAAATTACATTGTTACTTAACGCACACTTTAAATCCTTCACGCACTGCTATCTATAATGACAGTTTTCACAATGTAAAAACTTAGAATAGAATAGAATAGAAATATGCTTTATTGCCATGAAAAATTTTACAATTTTATCGAAAAAGCTTACAAATAGTCAAAAAAAAAACAGTAACAATTCAATTTACTAAAATTACATAATTCGTCAATATATTTAAATAATAATAATAATAATGAAGTTAAAACAGAAATAATCAATTGCAAAAATTTAAATAAATTGCAAATGCATAGTGTACCTAATAATTAATAAAAAAGGTTTAAAAGTTAAAACGTTAAAAAGTTAAGCTGCTGCATATGACACCCAAATATAGATAAAAAAATAATAAAAATACTACTTGTGCAAAGGGTACTGTAATTTCTTAGTTTTTGACTAAATCATTCTTCTATTGAATAATATAGTCTTTCAGACAGGTAGGCTTTTGTCAGTTTACGGAATTTGTGGAAAGGTGGTGCCGATTTTAGTTGTAGGGGGAGATGGTTGTACATTTTTTTTGCGGAATATAATATAGATTTCTTTACTAACTCCGAGGACGGGGTCGGCAAATAAACGTCAAACGTAGAATTTCTCGTGAAGAAGTCATGATTAGGTCTCGGTGGAAAGACATGTAGGTGTTTACGAATTAAGCAAACAGTTTCTAAAATATACAAAGATGGAAGGGTTAAAATTCCGTGATCTTTGAAATAACTTCTGCAATGTGTTGTTCTTCTAAGGCCAAACAGATATCTTATTGCTCTTTTTTGTAATTTGAAAATAACATCGAATTGGGCAGCTGTACCAGAACCCCAAAAAGGAAGTCCATAACGAAGATGTGACTCGAACAAAGAAAAATATGTTATTTTGGAAGATGCTAAATTGAGTTCATTCGAAACAGATCTTATAGCATAGCAAGCTGAAGAGAGTTTCTTCCGTAACAAATCGATATGGAGGGACCATTTAAGGTTGCTGTCTAAAAAATACCAAGAAATTTTACAGAATCAACGGTACTGATCTGGCTGTTATTAACAGGTAAGGGTTGAAGAGCTCCTTTATAAGACAATGCTACTGTTTTATCTACGTTAAACGAGAGTAAATTTGAGTCAGACCAGGTTTTTATTGTAAGTAGATCAGAAGATTTTGTAGCATGAAGAGTTGCAATATTTGAGTTGCTCCAAGTGATACTGGTATCATCAGCAAAAAGAAAGATTTTTCCATCGATTTTTAAATTAGTGATGTCATCAATAAAGATAAGGAAAAGTAGAGAACCCAATACTGAACCTTGAGGTACCCCACATACAATGTTTTTGAGACTAGAGTCTGTATCATTTGCTCTAACCAGTTGTTTCCTATCATCCAAGTAAGATTGGAACCAATCTAAAGAAATAACTCGAATTCCGTAGAAATTTAGATTTTCTATCAAAATGTTGTGATTTACACAATCAAAAGCTTATTCGTAGTCACAAAAAATGGTGGCAGAGTGAAGATTATTGTTCAGTGCTTGATAAACCTCATGTAGTACAGAAAACATGGCATCAGTGGTGCAACTTATATATAATATAAGATAGAGTAGATAAATTCATTTTTCAAATTGCCCAAATTGTACTATTAACATTAATGTTAACAAATGAAAAATAAATATTTTGACGTTTGCTTTCAAAATTTGACATTTTACTTTTAACTGCAATGCCTTAAAAATTTTAAAGCACCCACTGCTTTAAAGTGACATTTTTAAGGCTCATATGGAGTGCTAAAAATTGCATTTTTAACACGTTTGTAGAAAAAATAACATTTTAGTTTCTTTTAGACATTGCTTAATTTTATCTCTCTTATGTTAATTATGGCATTTTTCATTTTGTTAATATTTATCGTTATTTCCATGCCGATTTTTATATTTTATCAGCGAAAGCAAAAATTCCGAAGTGTAAAACTTCGTGAGTCCGTATCTTATGATCATTAGCAAGAAAAAGATAACAGAAGGTCAACCCTCCATCAACCAAATCCCTGTAGAAAGAGTGAGGCACTACAACTACCTCGGAACCATAATAAATGAAGAATGGACCAACAGCCAAGAGATAAAAGCGTGCATTGGAAAAGCTATATCAACCTTCAACCGTATGGGGGCTTTTTTCAAGAGCCACAATCTTTCTCTTAGTATAAAAGTAAGAATGCTGAGATACTACGTCTTCTCTGTCCTTTTTTATGGTTTTGAATCATGGACCTTGAACGAAGATATGTGCCGAAAATTGGAAGCATTTAAGATGTGTCTATATCGAAGAATTCTTAAACTCCCGTGGACTGATCGGGTCAAAACTGAGGAGGTCCTTAGAAGAATGGGGAAGAACCGAGAAGTACTAACCACCATCAAATCTCGAAAGTTGGAATACTTTGGACACATTATTCGAAATGCATCCAGATATGTCCTCCTACAAGCCATCCTGCAGGGAAAAATATTTGGAAAGCAAGGTACAGGAGAAAGAACATTCTGGTTAAAGAACTTCAGAACCTGGTTCAACACAACATCTGTGCAGCTTTTTCGCGTTGCTGCAGATAAAGTGAAGATTGCCATGATGATCGCCAACATTCGTCACGGATAGGCACATCAAGAAGAAGACATATACGAACACACTACTGGAAGAATTAAAGTGCTTGACACACTCTCAAACGAATTACATCCATAACAAGGTGTCAGACAAGGCTGAATACTGTCTCCAAAATATGGGGAGCATAAATGACCGAAAACTATAAAATCGACGTTTTGCAGATGACACCACTCTTCTTGTCTTGAAAACGAAAGTCACATGTTTGGTCTTGCTTGAAAGTTCATCTCCAACAGTTAAATTTAGACATGTGTTGATAGAAGATACAGAAAACATGGAAAGGTTTATTATCCAAGAAAAGGTATAAGGCCGCAGATCACGAGGAGGATCTCCAATAAGATGGATCGACCAAATTAGAGGAATATGCAAAAGACCTATCCACGAGTTAAAAGAAATGACCAGAGATAGATATCTTATAAAACGGATAATACATGACATTAGGTGTTAGTGTAGTGGCACCACTACACTCCCTCCGGGAGTCAGCACTGGCGAGAGAAGAGTTTGTCGCGTTATTACGCTGTATATTATATTGATTCCGTATTTAGTATTAATCAGTGTTACATTATAGTCCTGGATCCCGCGTACCAAAAAAAAAGGTTGATAATTAGCAAGCTGAAAATTTGTTAATAGCTTAACGGTGTCTAGTCAGACAAACTTTGATGTATGAGAACACTGGCACAGGGGAAGTTTTAATTGTGGAACAGGTTAAAAATTTGGAACGTCAGACTACGAAAACGTTCCATGTATTTTATCGGACAGAACTTCTAATTGACTTGTTACCATTTCAATAAACTCTCGTGCAAGAATCAGACTGGTATTTATCACCACCTGGGCATTTTAATGAGTGGAACACGAAGAACGTGCCAAATAACAGGAATCATGTTGGTTAGTAATAGCCGTCTGATTTTTGCATGAGAGTTTAATGAAAGGGTAACAAATCAATTGGATGTTCTGTCCGACAAAATACATGGGACGTTTTCGTAATCTGACGTTCCAAATTTTTAACCTGTTCCACAATTAAAACTTCCCCTGTTCCAGTGTTCCCGTACATGAAAGTTTTTCCGACTAGACACCGTTAAGCTATTAACAAATTTTCAGCTTGCTATTAATCAGCTTTTGTTTGGTACGCGGGATCCAGACCTATTAGTTAAATAGTTATTCTGTTATGCCTCGTAACGGCCTTATTTAATTATTATGAACCCAGCTTAAGAAAGCTACAAATAGCCCTTAGTAGGTAGCTGAAGCTTAATAAAACTTATAAATCTTATAGATTTTTTCCTTGTAAATGGATTTTTAAATAACTTTTTGGTGTCTACAAGATAAATCCAGTCAATATTAGTATCGTTCGCGGTAACGATTCCGTACTTGTCCAGGACAACTTCGCATGCGCACTTTAAAAATCGCATGCGCACTTTAAAAAAGAGAACGCTCTTTTTTAAAGTGCGCATGCGAAGTTGTCCTGGACAAGTACGGAATCGTTACCGCGAACGATACTAATAATGTAGTCAATTCAATATGACCCACCTGTCGTGTGGGGTCCGACAACTGATAACTGATCAAACAAAAGATCAACTGTCATCAACACGCATAACTTCACGAGCAACTTTGATACATCCCAAATGCATTGGCATCAAGTTAGATACAACGTTATCATATTCACAGAAGCTCGCATACATCATATTAAAAAAGATAAATATATAAAGAATATTATGGAAATTGAATTAATGATGTATTAAAGTTGCGCGTGTTGATGGCAGTTGAGATTTTGGGGGCGACCCATACCTGTCATAGTGTCAATATTTTTTAAAACAGTTAAAAATTTTATGTCAGAAGATGTATGACTCTAGATAGCAGGTCCAAATTTAAAAAGAATTGGGACATATCCAATAAGACCTGAACTAGCTGGTATTCCAGTGACGGCAACAGTTTGTTACATGTTTTTTTAATTAGTTTTCATATTCTCAGAATATAAATATAAATTTAACAATAATGTCGCAATGCCATAATACTAGGTAATTTAGACATACCGAAGAAAGTAAGACGCTGTGATTTATGTTTTCTCTTCGGGTGCAGTTGATTCGAAACTCCACCTCCATGCCCAGGAGTTGGACCGACCTCCCTCATTGACATGCAAGGGCGAACTTCTCGGGCTAGGGCACAAAAGGAGCTCACAAAAGGGATACGCCGGCGGATATAATGACATACATGGCATAAAAGGACACCTTTGTATGAGATGTCGATGTGATTTTTGGGATGTGATAGCCTGAGCTTGATTCTGATGTTGAATTCTACTCTATTCTGCTTCAGTGCATTTTATATGGAAATATTACGTCGTTATGGACACGGGGTGAGAATTGCTAAAAAAGCTGATGTTTTCAATAGAACAATGCAAGCAAACTAAATTAATGATTCCATTGGATACAATGAACTATATAAACACTTATTAGTGATGTTGATGTATCTATGTTTTAGAATCACAGATTAAAAATACATTTTGGAAGGCAACTAAGAACCTAAAGATAAGATTTATATGTTGGATATTTTTACTATCTACGTATTTCTTAAAGGTTAAATTGAATGCAAACAAATTCATCTTTACATGAGATTAACACATATTGTTAAAACAACTTAACAATTATAGTAAAACAAAATAAAACAAAAAATATGTAAAATATTACTACATATTTAATTTTCCAAAACTATATACACAATTAGGCCTGGATCCCACGTACCAAAAAAAGTTGATTATTAGCAAGCTGAAAATTTGTGAATAGTTTAACGGTGTCTAGTCGGACATATTTTGATGTATGAGAACACTGGAACAGGGGCAGTTTTAATTGTGGAACGTGATTTTAATTGTGGAACGTATCATCCTGACAAGTTTATGATTGTGGAAACTAGCAGGCTGTTTTTAAGTTTATTGAATAGCAAACTTTATATAATATATGAAAAGATGTTTATCCGACAAATATGTTGGGTATTTTTTTATGTATTTTTTGACGGTAGATAGGTAGGTGCTTGAAATAAAGCAAAAAAGTGAATTTTAGAAGTCATATTCATAGTCCATTCACCCACGGTCAAATATTGAAAAACCTCCGGATTTTAAAGAACCGCTTGGATTAACATGAAATTTTACATACAGTCGGAAAAATGAAAGATTACCATGAACGATCACATCAATCACTTATTTTGTATTTGCTGTCTTTTTCTACAACAAACGTTTGTTATTTATAGAAAAAGGTAACAAGTACAAAATAAGTGATTGCGGTGATCGTTCATGGGTAATCTTTCATTTTCCGACTGTACTATAGCTAAAATGTCAAAGAAAAAAGTTTTTATTTCGTAGCTATGAATGCTATGACACCAGGCACCCTTAACATTTACGGTGTATCGCTTATTGTAATTTATGCGTTTATGCTGATGCTCTGTCTATAATAAATATCAGAAGCACTACAGCCTAACTACGCTCATAATAGGTACGTACATTATTCTTTTTATTTTCCTCAATTAGTGTTTAAAAGCTCATGATTACCGGCAAATTATCCCAGCACCAACAAAGTAATGTATTAATTTTCTTAGTAATCACCTAGTTCGTTAAAAATTGATACCGTCACATTAACTTTTAAGTTATGTTAATATTCATACGAACAAAGCCCCGAAGACAATTTTAAGAGATACTTAAGATGTAAAACAGGGTATAAATCTTGTTATGAAATAGCTATTATTCGGGATTAAGCTGTAAATTCCGTTTAAAACTGGACCACTAACGCACAGTTACAAGAAAAATGAACAGTTTTTTTATTTATGACGCTATATGCTATCGTAAAAACGCGGTAATGTGATGTTATTATCTGCCAGCAAGGTCGTATGGATTAATGACTTCATTGGAACAAGTCATTACTTGTAATGTCCCGCAACTAAGAATATTTACATGATTATTTCAGTCATAGGAGATTCTGACCAATAGAAAGCTACAGAAATAAAAATTAAACTGATAATTTTCGATAATATCCCGTCGTGAAGTATATTACGTCAGATGCCCTTCGTTGCTACGAAAAAATATATTCAGTGACATTAATGACAATTAATGTTTTAAAAATTATAAAAGTGATGACTTTCAACCGTCAAATATTTATAACGGTGTGTTTAATTCTACTAATTTGTACTTACATAAATAAATTACAATAAAATTTTGGTTTTGAACAGTTTTATTCATGAAATAAACGCAAAAAATTGCACTCGATCTCTAAAATTATTATCGAATTTTGGCCCTCGTGACACTTTGACATAATTTCACTCCCCTTCGGGTCGTGAAATTAAAACTGTCACTCGGGAAAAATTCGATAATTTTAGAGCTCTTGTGCAATTACTACTGATTATTTCATTCATAGAGATTCTGACCAACAGAAACTTACAAGAATAAAAACTACAGCGATCATTTTTGATAATTTCCCGTCGTCAAGTATTTTAGGTAAGATGCTCTTCGTTGCTACAAAAAATACATTCAGTGACATTAACGACAATTCATGTTTTACAACTTGTCACAGAGAACAACAAGAAATAGGTTTAGCAAATAGTCAGGCGAAGATATCAATAAAATATTAGTCAAAATGATTTAAAAAACAGTTTTATTCATGAAATAATCTCACTGAATTACTCCCGAGCTCTTAAAAATTATCGATTTGTTTTGTCCTCGTGATCTTTTGACATAATTTCTCTCCCCTTCGGGCCGTGAAATTGAAACTGTCAAAGTGTCATTCGGGATACAAATCGATAACTTTAGAGCTCTCGTGTAATTACTACTAATTATTTCATTCATAGAGATTCTGGCCAATAGAAACCCATAGAATAAAAATTACAGCGATAATTTTCAATGGGCCTATTATATCACTACAGGGCCTATTTTATCACTAGGCCCGTGAGGTACATGTCTCGGGCCCGCATTTTAATGGGGGCCTGGAAAGATCACCAAGAAATTTTATATTGCAGTAACAAAATAAATTTTCAAAATTCTTCACCTGTGACAACAGTGCTTCACGGCTTCGTGAAGCGACTTCACCTGTCACAAGTACATCTCCGTCATCTCTTATAGAAAACGACAATGTCAATAACTCTTTTCCTAGCGATATAGGATATTGGCCATGGGGACTCCTCATCGGGTCGTGAAATTAAAACTGTCAAAGTGTCACTCAGGGTACAAATCGATAATTTTAGAGCTCTCGTGTAATTACTACTGAACATTTTTCGGTTTTTGAATTTGAAAAAAAAAAATTTCAATAAAAAAACGAAAACTGGTACCTTTATTTATCTTGCAGAGATAAATCGATTTCATCAATTGCGAATTATTGGTACCGGCCATAGTATACGGTTTTAGGTAAAGCAAATTTTATCGCATAACTTTTTTGTCTTTAAAAAATACTAGATCCTTTGTAAAAGTATATATTTTTTTCCCATAATCATCACTACGATGATGATTATTACAATTACAATCTGGTCATAATTGACCAATGAGCAATTTTAATTTAACCTCAATTACTACTGTTTCTTAAAATTAAGAGCTTACCCCATATAGCGTCTCTTATCTAATCTAACAAGATAGTGCACTATTCTAGCATACACACTAACGCGCACAAGCACTATGCTCTGCTTTTCACTATCACCTATCACTTAAACTAGTTCAAAAGGCTTTGTCCTCTTCAGTCTTCTAATTTGCCCAGTGGTATCGAGGAGCTGGATTGCCTCAATATTCTCGTGCATATGAAGTCGTTCCTCGTGACTTCCTACTATCTTCTTGATGATTATATCCACAGTTTTCATTCCTAGGTCCTTATGGAGATCACTGTTTGTCACATACCAAGGAGCATCTACAATATTTCCTAGTATTTTGTTCTGAAATCTTTGTATTACTGTTAAATTACTTGGTCTAGTACACCCCCATAGTGGGCATCCATAAGTCCATACAGGTCTCAATATTTGTTTGTAAAGTAGTAACTTATTATGCATCGACCATGTGGAGTTTCTTCCAATTAGCCAATGAATTTTTTTATATCTTATATTTAGTTCTTCCCTTTTTTTCTTAACGTGCACCTTCCAGCGTAGTTTTGCATCTAATGTTATACCCAAATACTTGGCAGTATCTGCATATGGTACTTGAATATTGTTGATGTTAACTGGTATATATTGTATTTTTTTTTGGTGAAATTAACATGGACAGATTTAGCTTCACTCAGCCTGATTCTCTATTTTTGTGTCCATTTATGGATTTGGTTAACTGCTATTTGGACCTTGTTGGTCGCCTCTTCACTTGTCGTCCCTACTGCTTGAGTAGCTGTCTCATCAGCAAAGGTGGCAAAGGTAGTGTTGTCTTCCAGTACAGGTATATCACACGTGTATAGTAGGTACAGGACCGGACCCAATACACTGCCTTGGGGAACACCTGCTCTAATTTCTTTTAAGTCTGAAAAACAGTAAGATTGTAAAAGTTTTGAGTAATGTATAGGTAAAAAACATTTTAGTTTGACTGTTAAACCTTCATGCCAGACTTTATCAAAAGCCTGTGCAGCATCAAGGAATACAGTTGAACATACTTTCTTTTCTTCTAGGGATCTTTCGATAATATTTGTGATTCTGTGCACCTGCTCAATTGTTGAATGCTTATTTCTAAATCCAAATTGATGTGTCGGTATCAAATTTCTTACTTCGATAATTGGTTTTATTCCCTTGATGAGCAGTTTCATGACAGCCATCTTCATATAATTGATACATATTTTAATCTGAATGCACCGTTAAAGAGGTTTGTTAATTTTACGATAGCTCTTCGGGGAAGATTTTTCAACAGCTCACCGGTAATTAAATCATAGCCTGGAGCTTTCTTCGGATTAATATTTTCCCTTATTTCTTCAAGCACTTATTTTGGTGTAGTTAGCCGAATTTCTTCCTCTAATTGAACATGTTTCTCCCATCTTTCTTCATCCCCGTGAGGTTCATTTGGTTTGAATGTATTTTCAAGATGTGTGGCAAATAGCTCTGCTTTTTGTGCACTACTTCTGGCCCAGTTAACATTTTCTAGTTTAATAGGAGGAGAGTGCATAATAGGTCTTTTCAGTCTTTTAGTAGCTTTCCATAAGGAATAATCTGTATTACCGTCATCTGTTAGCTCCTGTAAGTAAGAATTAATTGAGTCATTCTTTAATTGTAGGATAGTTCTTCTGAGTTGTTGACTTGCACGATTTAGTTTAGTCTTATCTTGAGGAGACCTTGTTTGTTGCCAAATTCTTCTCAGTCAAATCAATTTTTTCGATGTCAAGGATTGCTTGTAGTTCTTGTTGATGATTAAGCAACCCGTTGGCATTCCATGCAACAATTCTAAGATTATTAGCCCTTTCTTACCTTTGACCTCTATATTCCAGGGAAGTGACCCTTTCATTTAATTTTTTTAACTCCTGTAATATCATTTGTAGGGTTTGTTCTGTTTGTTTTTCAATCTCTGTTGTTTTTTCATTGCGACCTTTTGTTACCGCACTGTATGTCTTATTACTATAGTTGATTTTTTAACCAGGAGGAGCAAACTAAAAAGACAGATTCACACCCAAGAAAGTCACTAGAATAATAACCAAATACATCTTCTTTTTTGGTTGACCTAGTCGACCTTCAACGGTAATTCATAAATATTATATTAAATAAATACTTCGCTAAAGAGTTCCAAAAACAACTGCTTTTTATATAAAAGCAGACTAACAATATACAAATTAAAGTAATAACACAGAAAACACAAAAATCGCCGATATAACTTAATTAACTTATGAAATGTCACTAGTGTCAAAATTTTATAAATGTCATTAGTGTCAAATTTTTATAACAGTGGAGTAAACTTGCCTGCAGTTGGACCAATTACAAACAAGCAATACAGCGCGGTAAATTTGAATCACTCCTCTTGGTTAAAAAACAAACCATAGTAACTGTCTGTGCTTGTTTTCTTTCACCAGCATTTGACTTGGTTTCAGTTGACCTTCTGTCTGGAGGGTGTGGCAAATTCGTCTTTTTCAGACCTCTGTTTTTTTACTTTCTGCATTTCCTTTGCGACGATACATCCTCGATAGTTGGCAGGATGGTTTTCGCCACAATGAACACATTTTGGTTTAACATTTTCAGGTTTGCCGCAATCTTTAGTAAGATGTTTTTTGTGCATTTAACACACCTTGGTCCTCTAGCACAGAACTTCCATGTGTGACCATATGCTTGACATCGCTTGCATTGCGGTATTAGTTTGGAATTTTTTTGTTCCTAGGATTTCCGTTATCCCATATCATATTTTGTTGATATCTTCGTCTGGTTTGAAGGTTAACATAAACATGTCTAATGGTTTGCCACTTTAGCTTCTTAAAAGTATATTTAATATAAACTCCCTAAATAAGGGGTTACATCACATGACAGAACATTTTCGGATTAAAAAATCCATCATCACTGTTACAAAACCAATAGTGTGCATGCCTGAGCCACTAAAATGTTTTGAGTATAAACCCTGGAGTTGAACTCTAATGTGTGAGGTTTCATTCCTCTTACATTGCAACCACGTGGGAAGAGTCTTGTGTTGCCCTGGAAAATATTCAGGAATATTTGTAACATCACAAAATTTTAACAATAATATGTAGTAAATTTTAAAACTTTTAACATTTAAAGTGTTTATACCCAAAACGTTTTGGTGGCTCAGGCATGCACACTATTGGTTTTTTAATACTGATGATGGATTTTTAACCCGAAGACGTTCTGTTATGTGATGTAACCCCTTATTAAGGGACTTTTAGATCTTTTACAAAGGATCTAGTATTTTTGTGATTTATGGTATACAGCCAGTTACAGGAATTTTATTTTCCTCGTGGATTTTTTTTCTTTAATTTTAAGCATTTTTGATACTAATTGATGATTTAATTATGAATATTCTATTATTAAATGTATGTCGGTAGAATATACCGTTATTTTTGAAAACATTTTTCAAATTTCAAGTCTATTTTTCAGAAAACGTTGCATCCTGCCGTCTTAAAGTAGAAGTATCTTTTAGTCCTATAATACCTCACAACTTGATAATCTTGTGTTAAAAATGCATAAAGGTTAAAGACAAAAAAGTTATGCGATAAAATAACCGTTGCCCTGCCCAAAACTGATGCCTATAACCGGTACTAAAAATTCTTCATTTCTAGTACAGGTATTTTTAGAAGATAATAAATAGGCGTACTAGTTTTCGCTTTTATAAATAGAAGCGTTCTGGAGATTAAAAAAAATTACTAAAGGCGCCATTTTCAAAAAGATCTAGCTCCTTTAAGGGAGCATTTTCAAACTATAAAATGTCATGGATTGCAGAACGTTTTCGTTCTAAACAGAACATCTTCAGTGCCTAGAATGAAGTATTTCCACGTTAGTTTAAAGCAAAAGGTTAAAAATGTGACTGTTAAAATGAAAAATGTGGGAATACTTACATCCTGCCGAGTATTTTGAAACTAGCACACTGTAAATAGTGTTAACATCATCATATATGGTTTACATAATGTAATATGTTAAAATGTTATGACTACAAGTCGATGTTAATAGATAAAGTGGAACACATGCTAAAAGGGTGCCATGGTTCCCTGCTCGAAGATGCTAGGTACTTGCCAATTCAATGGGCACAGACCAACTGAGAAATTAGGAAGTGGATATACAATTTGACAAGGGTGACATGACATGACAAGATAAAGCCAATTTTTGGTTAAAGTTTCATTTGATTTTGGATTTTTTAATAAAATGCAAAGGTTTGTCTGCAAAAATAATTTAAATTATTTGAATAATAAAATCTACTGTAAAGTTTAAATTAGCAACTCTCTATTCCAGAATAACTTATAGATTCATTAAATTTAATGCAGATATATTACATGGTTTAAGTTGTGACGTCATCGGATGTGAAATGACGAGATGAAAGTTGAGTTTTGTTGAAACAAGGAAATACACTACATAATAAAAGATAATTAGACTTGCGTGGAAAAACAAAGCTAAACAAACCGAAAAAACCAGAATTTAAGAGTATTTTTATGTGATGAAATGTTGGTTGCCTAACAAGGCAAGCAGGCAACAGGTTGAAGGTAAACGGTAGAATATTGCGAGAAAACAGTATATATACAAAAGGTGGCTATTTATTGTGTTAAATTTATTATTATATTATTGTAATGAATAATTATGTCTGTTAAAAGTTGGAAAATAATTGTTAACAAAATTAAATAACTAAAGATTACTGTTAGTGAGGTAGATATATGTGTGAAGGATACGATTGTATATAGTATTGTGAAATGAATAAAAGTATGTAATAATATAATAAAATTAAACTATGTGACATAAAGTCTAATTCATCTTTATGTAGTTTTGAAAGGACTGAATGAATTGGAAGTAATGTATCTTGATAGTCTACCAACGTAGAATAGTGAATAAAATAATTAGAATGAGAGCTAACAATATAGGTCAAATTGTGGGTTGGTGTCAGTATGTAAATTATCAGTATTTTTTGTCAGTCAGTATTTTTTGAATTAAATTGTCTTAAAATTATCTGATGAATCTCCAGTCTTCGTTTGCCAGGAGAGGTTTTGGACACTCCGTATAATAGCTAATTTCACTATATATTCATGAGAGAATAATGTAAAATATGAAATCAAAATTCATAGACGTTTTCCATCCATCCAATATTTTTCCCACACACGTTTATGTATCCAAACTTCTTAAAAGGATAATTAAAAATCATGTTAGTCACGCGTTAACGACTATATATTTAACTTTTATCTGGTCTAGGCGTATACGGAAAAAATGTTACGGTATGAGCTTGTAGAGGTCCGTTGCGAAATTTCTTCCCATTGTGTTCGATATTTTTATAGCTTTTTAATATATGTACATTAAAAACCCATTCATGAAGTGTGTACTAATACAGAGTGATTCTTTTGTTTGTGGAGCAACTTTCTTCTTAGATCAGGGCATTTAGAATTAGAAGAGCACCTAGAGGCTTGCAACTTTTTGCATTGTGTTCAGGAGGATGCCAAGAACTAAATCTACTATATAAAAACTGGTGGAAATGCATAATTGCATTTTTAAGTGCATATAATGCACCCAAAAGTGCAATAAACATGTCAAAATAAGCGTATTAAGAGCCAGATTTTGTTTATCGGAGGTTTTTGGGGCCACTGAACACGAGTACGGCATCAGAACTGACCCCTCGGAGCACCTGGTGGCCAGGATCACTGCTAAGACACGTCATTCAAGGTTTATCGGCACTAAATTGATGCTAAGTGTCACTGCTAAGATGCGTCGTCTTCTGGAGTTACGAGGGTTTTAGCATTAAATTAATGCAAACAGACTACACGTGGAGTTTTTGGATTTGCTGAATACGAATACGCCATCAGAACGACATCTGGAGCATCTGGTGGCCACGGTTAGTGTTAAGAAACGTCATCTTCTGGAGTTTCGAAGGTTTTCGGCACTGAATGCATGCAAATAGATTACTAGGCGGTTTTTGCGGTCACTAAATATGAATACGTTATCAGAACTGATCCCCGGACAACTAGGTGCCCAAGGTCACTGCTAGGGTATGTTATCTTCTGGATTTTCTAGGTTTTTTTGGGCACCAGGAGCACCGGGGATCGGATCGACGGTCGAATCTGATGGCGTTTTCTTACTTAGCAACCGCAAAAAGCCTCCAAGTAATCTTTTTGCACAATTTAGTGCCGAGAATCCTTGAAACTCCAGGTGACGTGCCTTAGCAGTGACTCTGGGCACCAGATGCTCCGGTGGTCCGTTCTGATGGTGTTTTCGTTTTCAGCGACCCAAAAACTCCCAAGTAACCAAATCTGGCCCCTACCTGAGGCATTTTATGAAGCATTTTTTTAATATTGAGAAATAAAAAATAAATTTTTAAGTCAAATTTTTTCAAAAATTATCACTTTGAACCGAGGAAACTTACAGACCATATAAATAATACATAAGTAAAGCAACTTGTGAAACGGTAACGGTTAATTTCATTTACCATGCTAATTAGGGGTGATTTTCCCGATTTTTTTATAAAAAAAAATGGAACAAACTTTGTTTTGAGCGTAACTTGCCAACTGTTGATACTAGAGACTTTTTCAAAAACAAAATAAAGTTTTTTTAAATACTTTAAAGAAGTTGTAATTAGTTTTCCCCAAAAAGTGCTTCATTTTTGGTTATTTCACGTTGAAATATCCAACTTGGAATTTAACGAATATAAACCTATTTCTCATTGGCTACAACTCTGCTGCTACTGGGTTTGGAGACCTCATACTTATAGGTAATGGATTTGGAAAGAGCTGTGACCTTGAAAATGTCACAAAGAATATAACTAAATACATATCTCTTTTCTTACTCAGACTCTTTAAAGGCATTTAAAATAGTTTAGAATCGAAAACTATAAATTTAATTATTTAATTATACACTGTGTCCACGGATGGGGTCTTTTTTATGAAATGAAAAAATGCCCAAGAGGAAAAACTTTTATTTTAAATTTTAGCGAAAAATGTCATTCTTGATAAAAAATTTTGCTTGTTTTAAATCATCATTAAACGAAATAAAATTCAAGTTTTTCAAGTCCTGCTTAATTTTGTAGCAAATTTTATGTAAATCCCTATAAATTTTTGCACTAAGTTCGAAATCTTAACAATAATCTAGTGTCGCCAAGCCACAATACGTTTTAATGAATTAATATCGCTTAATCTAATATTATTCAAGTGGACAAACAACTTTTTATTCATATTTTCCAAAAAAATTAAAATTATGTCTGGTTTATTATATTTTTCAGAACTAAATACTTTATTACGCACCAGTTGGACCCTTTTACGAAATACAACAGGTCATAAAATACCTATTTTTACTTGTCTCACAAAACTTGTAAAAATTTATATTGTGACCCACCTTGTTGCAGTTATAAATTTTATTGGTTAATGGTTTATTGACTTCGACAACACAACGGCAGACAAGAATAGAAATATTCTCTTTTATTGATAACCCGACATGAGTTTGATTTAACAATCCGTTTTTTGCCTGCCAATACATCAAAACACAGAATTCGACAAAATAAAGGACCAATATTTTTAAGAGTTGTTTCTTTTGACGATAGTTTATCGGTTTTCGAAGATACTGAAGATTAAGACAGTGGCGGTTTCTCCATAAGTGCACATGTGCACGTGAACCCCCAAAATTATTTTCACACCAACATTCATATATGTAATATTTATCATTCTATAAATAACATTTTAATCTAACTATACAGTAATTGAAATTCGAAATAACAGATCCAAGGAGTTTATAAGTATCTAATAGGTAACATTTAATTATTTTTATTCTATTTCAAAGGAGAAAGTTCACGGATGCGAGGCCTTAGACAGAACCCCGTGTTCACCGCTCTCACAGTAATTCCTATACCAATGACTTTTCATACGACTAAATACAACTCACCACCCACCCCGCTACCCGCTATAGCCCACAAGTTTAGATGGCCACAGGATCACAAGTTGGATGTGATCTTATGGCATGATCTTTGGTGTTTTCAACGTGCACGGCACACGTATGTTTAAATTTTGCTTTCATGAAGTTCGAATTTCGGAACTATATTAAGAATGGAAGGATTTGTGGACGTAAATGTTAGCGTGGAATATTTAAAAATCAATTAAATTTTCTTCATTATATTTAGAAGAAAAATTAAAAATGCCGAAACCAAATTTGTTAATTAAGAATGTACCAAAGTGCAAACGTCGGGATTATAAATGATTATTTAAAATGGAGATTTGTGTAAAAACTTACAAATTGTGTAGGTGGAGACACATATTTGGAGAAGAGGAAGCATAATGAATAAAATAGAAGATACCAAAATTATGTACTTGTTACGATGTCAGTGACAACTGCAGAAACAGAACGATGTCTCTCTGCATTGAAACGTATCAAAACTTTCCTTAGAATAGCTATGGGCCAGGATCGATTAACTGCACTCGCAATGTTTTCAATAAAAAAAAAATGATTCAAGAAATTCCAAATTTTACTGAATTTGTTTGTGAATAATTTATCTAAAAAATAACAGGCGACTAACTTTCGTTACAAAACTTGCTTGTAACATTTAAACACTAAATTATAATTTTAAGTCAATAAAATACATTATTTATTGTAATTTTTAATTTAAGATCCTTTGATTTTTACAATTTGAAGACACTCAAAAACCTTTACCTACGGAAATAGGGTCTCAAAGTCTTTTTATATGTTAACATTATGTGTGCACCCCCAATACTTTACACCAGGCGCCGCCACTGGATTTAGAACAAAACAATGAAACCAACCAACTCAATATTAAAGCGAAATATGAGGCAAAAGATGAATATTTTTTCGATTTTGTGGATATTCCATCCAATTTGGCAAGTCCTAACCGTTTGTAATATTATAAGAAGATTTCTGGAGGGCCAATTCAATGTAATTTTTTCTAATTTGTATACCTTAAAGATTTTTCAAAAAAAAAATGAGAAGTAATTTTGGCGTATGCATTTTAAATAAAATAATACATACATGTTTACATATTGCACACATTTCATGCTTATTAATGGATTTATACACAGAAAATGTAATTTGGTTTTTTAATAAAACAAGTTACACTGCTGTATCATTGACATAAAAGGACCTAAAACCATATAAATATAATGTAAATGTAGGTACATACATAGTATGTACTATTATTATGTAGGTCTATTCAGTAGGTACACTTATTTCTACCAGCCATCAATGATCGGGTATTAGAGTATCCCGGTTATAGTAATATTTTTGCTTGGCACGAAGGCCATTCCAATAAGCGGGTTGGACTGTATTTATTTATGTTTCTCTTTATATTCTCACGGAAATGGCGTAGGTTTTGATGAGATGATGGAGGAATGTGGTCATGAATCTCCCTGTAACAATTAAAGCAATTTCAATGTACCTGCTAGCATCAAACAACTAGGTCGGTACGGTCACCGTTAAGAAATTGGTTATTAATTTATTACACTCATAAAGTTACAAAGAAACAATGCGTAGGATCGATATTAACTTCGACAACAATAACTTGTTTGTGAAAGGTTTGCCGCTTCTATCGATAAAATATCTAAACAAAATCAACGCTTAATAATTAATCTGAAATATGTAAGGCAACAAAGATGAGTTAAACATTGTAACCTAATAAAGTTAATGGGGATACTCTTAGATTTTCTAAAATTTTATGAAATTATATTTTTTATAGAAAATATGTGTTTATTTTTGGAGATTCTTATTATAGGGTCAGTAAATGAGGGTGAAATACGGCGATACCGTGTAATTTTCTGTGTCACTACCAAACATGAAAATTTGGATAATGTTCCTCTTACCCTCCTCTTCACTTTTTGACTTGTGCGTTGGTTGATTTTCCTTGAGTGATGAAAGTCACACCTAGTGTGATAAAGCTCAGTAGACCCGCTATAGTAATAGACAGCAATAAAAGTTAATAACAAAAATTGTAGCCAACTTTGAACATCACATTAAAAAATTAGTTAGAATGTTATAGGGTGATCGATAACATAATGGCAGACCAAAGGACATCGCACACATTTTATGGAAAATATAATGTCACTCAAATTCAATAAAATTTATACGAATAGATTCGTTTTAAATTAACGGTCAAATCTTATCATTGCGCCAACTCCATATTTTCAATAATAAGAGCAGAAATTGATATAAATAAAGCTGAAATCAAATTGATACGTACATAAGTTAGAGAGAGAAAAAATATTTTATAATACCCAAACTGTCGGTACTCCATAAATCAGCGGATTAGTTTCACTAATCCGCTTAGGCCCAGCGGGGTTTAAGCTCTTTTGAATAGCACCCAGAGCAATAGTGATTGTAACTGACAGTTTTACTGACTCCAAAAATGTGATTTCGATAAACTTTAATTGCAATTTGCGCCGTAATTAATCATAATTAAGAGTTGGCGCAATGATAAGATTTGACCGTTAATTTAAAACGAATCTATTCGTATAAATTTTATTGAATTTGAGTGACATTATATTTTCCATAAGATGTGTGCGATGTCCTTTATGTTTTTTTTTAATGGAACACCCTATATTTTATTTTATATTCAAAATCTCCTTAATTTCAATTTACAAAGTTATAACCAATTTTCTATGAAAATCGTAACAAGTTCAACTCCCTGCATAAATAAATCTTAGCACAACAGCAATAGTTTATTGATTTAATTTATTTATTGTCACAATTTTCAAAAATGTTTGATATTGCTAATTTTTATTATTTCGAATACAGGGCGAGTCAAAACGCAAGTACTTACATTCTGTTCTCAGAAATTTTAAATGAAACACCCTGCATTTGATATCACTATCGAACAGTACCTTTATCTAACTTTAATTTTTATATAATATTCCCTATGTTCAAATTTGTTAGTTTTTGAGATATTTTCATTTTTCAGGGCAAATTATTAATTAGGTGTCTAACCTAATAATAAAGTTATGCCTATTACCTGAACCATTTTTATGAAACGTAGCTTCATTTCAAATAGTACATTATCGAAGAAATCTTTGTGTCAATTAATTTTATCTAAGGCCCATTCACAAAATAATATTCTCTTTTTAGAATCTTGCTGAATTAATTCTTGGTACAATTGAATGTGGTAAGGGTGCATTATGTTTTTTGCAATAATTCTTTGCATAGAGTAGTAAATTAGTTCGTTTGCTTTGAAAATATTTCGTCTACTTTTATGTTGATTTTCAGTAACTGCCAGCAACACAGTTATTTCGTTTTCCTCTGTTACAGTACTTTTTGTTCGTCCGTGTTTTTTATACATAACTGAATCAGTGCGGTTAAAAACCAATCCTTAAATTTTCAAAACTTGCTGTTGTAGGTTGTCGTCTTTCAGGGAATCGTTCATGATTAATTATTATTCATAATAACGCATTTTTATTGCACTCCCCCAATTAGAGATAATTTCTACCATTTAATCCACAGTAAATTTCATCTTAACTATTTAATAACACAATACACAAACAATTATTATAATCAACCGTCAGTTTTAGACAATTCAGTCATTGCTTACTTACAATTTGGAAAAATTTAGACACCTTATTTGCTCTGAAAAATGAAAATATCTCGAAAGCTTACAAATTTAGACATAGGGAATATTATACAAAAATTAAAATACGGTAATGGTAATTTTCGATATTGACATAAAATACAGGGTGTCCCATTTAAAATTACTGTGAAAATAATGTACTTAGAATAGAATAGAATAGAAATATGCTTTATTGTCACTGAAAATACAAATTTTATGGACAAAGCTTAATTAAAGTCAGAAAAAATAAATAAATAATATCTAACAATAACAATAACAAATACAATTTTCTGAAATTTGATAAATCGTCAATATAAAAAAATATACATAAATACAAAATATAAGTTAATAAAGTAAAGAAAAAAAAAAACAAAATCGATATATTGCAACAATTTATAGAAATTGCAAAGTGAATATACAACAAAGTAAACTATTTATAGACATAGGAACTAATAAGTTTAAGCTGCTGCATGTGACACCCAAATATAGATAAGTTTGGTTACTTGTACATTACTGTAATTTGTTAGTTAGTAATTAAGAAACTCTTCTACTGAATAATATGGTCTTTTAGATAGATGAGCTTTTGTCATTTTACGGAACTTGGGGAAAGATGTTGCAGATTTGAGTTGTAAAGGAAGATGGTTGTATAGTTTTTTTGCGGAATATAATATAGACTTCTTTACTAACTCAGAGGACGGGATCGGTAAATAGACATCAAAATTTGAATTTCTGGTGGAGTAGTCATGACGAGGCCTTGCTGGAAAGACATGCATGTGTTTACGAATTAAGCAAACAGTTTCTAAAATATATAAAGATGTAAGGGTTAATATGCCGTGATCCTTGAAGTAACTTCTGCAATGTTTTGTTCTTCTGAGGCCAAACAGATACCTTATTGCTCTTTTTTGTAATTTAAAAATAACATCTAATTGGGCAGCTGTACTAGAACCCCAAAAAGGAAGACTATATCGAAGATGAGACTCGAACAAAGAAAAATATGTTAGTTTAGAAGATGCTAAATTGAGTTCTTTCGAAACAGATCTTATAGCATAGCAGGCTGAGGCGAGTTTCTTACTTAACACATCGATATGAAGGGACCATTTGAGGTTGCTGTCTAAAAAAATACCAAGAAATTTTACAGAATCAACGGTAGAGATCTGGCTGTTATTAACAAGCAGGAGTTGAAGAGCACTTTTATAGGATAATGCTACTGTCTTATCCACGTTAAAAGAGAGTAAATTAGAGTCAGACCAGGTTTTTATCGTAAGCAAATCAGAAGTTATAGTTGCATGAAGAGATGCAATAGTTGAGTTGCTCCAAGTGATACTGGTATCATCAGCAAAAAGAAAAATTTTTCCATCGATTTTTAAGTTAGTGATGTCATTTATAAAGATAAGGAACAGTAGAGGACCCAATACTGAACCTTGTGGTACTCCACATACAATGTTTTTGAGACTAGAGTCAGTATTATTTGCTCTAACTAGTTGTTTCCTATTATTCAAGTAAGATTGGAACCAATTCAAAGAAATACCTCGAATCCCATAGAAATTTAGTTTTTTAATCAAAATGTCGTAATTTACACAATCAAAAGCTTTGGCATAGTCACAGAAAACAGTGGCAGTATAAAGATTATTGTTCAGTGCTTGGTAAACCTCATGAAACACAGAAAACAAGGCATCAGTGGTACATTTATTAGTTAAAAAGCCGAACTGATTTTGGGATAAGATGTTGTTATTAATGAGAAAAGACATAAGACGGGTTTTTATGAGTCTCTCAATAATTTTTGAAAGTACCGGTAGTAAGGCAATAGGTCTATAGTTGCAAGCATTAGATTTTTCACCACCCTTATGAAGGGGAATAATAATGGCTATCTTTAGGCACTCTGGGAATTTGCCTCTTTCAAAGGAATCATTAATTAGTGAGACGAGGTTTTCCAACACATTTTCTGTGAGATTTGAGAAGATTTTTATGGATAGTCCATCAGTACTACAGGATAATTTGCTTTTGATACTATTGATAGTTTGGATCAGTTCAGATATATCGATTGGTCTTAAAAAGAATGAATTCGAGAACACTCCTGAATTGGGGAGATAGGAAATGGGATCTTTTTGTGGCAAAATAGTATAAGTTATATTTTTACTCACATTAACGAAATATTCGTTTAGATTTTCCGGGTCTGGAAGGGCAAATGTTTGAACTGCGTGAGTTCTATTTCGAAGATCGTTTATTATGGACCAAGTTTCTTTTGCAACACTTTTAGAGCTTTCCATACGATTTTGATAGTAGGCTTTTTTAGCTGATTTGATGAGTTTTAGATAGGTTACCCTGTACTTGGTGATATATTGAGTGACAGAGACGTTGGTAGCAAATTTCTTGATATACAATAGTGAGCGCATATTTTTGGCTGATATGCGAATACCTTTTGTAGCCCAGGGTTTGTGATGTTTTGGCTTAATTGAAATTAAAGGAAATGCCTTATTGAAGATAGAGACAAGCTTTTCTATAAAATCGTTGAAATTATAGTCCATGTCCGCAGAAGGAAAATGCCACTCAGAAGTTAAGCATAAATTTTGAAATTTATGAAAATTCCGAGCGGAAAAAATCCTACCTAAACGTCGGGTTTTCGAGGAGGATTTGCTGAAGATATTAAACTTCGTAAATACTGCTTCATGATCTGATAATCCCGCATTAATAATTGTAGAGCAGATATCAAGGGGTGAGAAATCTGAGACAATATAGTCAATTATGGTAGATGAAGTTTTTGTAATCCTTGTAGGAGAATTAACGTGCATTGAGAGACCATATGATTCAAATATGTTGACCAAGGATATTTGGGTAGCACAAGCAGCATCATAATTAATGTTGAAATCCCCGCATAGAATTTTTCTGCTTCTATGGGGCAAGTCATCTAACAAATTTAGCAGGTTCTGAAAAAATAGTTCCACAGGGGAGGCAGGTGATCTATAAATGCAAATAATGTAAAGATTAAGATTTTTATTATAAACTAAGGAAAACTCAAAGAAGGCTTCATTTAACAGAAAGTCATATTTTGTAATCAGAGAAAAATCATGATTTCTAGAAAGAATTAGGGTGCCTCCATGAGCTGAACTTGGACGATCATACCTAGCAATTGTGGTATATTTTTCTACAAAAAAAGGCTCGTTGACTTCAAGCCGCAACTTCAAGCCTCTGTAACCGCAACTATCGGGGGAAATCCTAATTCTTTCAGAAACAAAAATAATTCGTCAGTTTTATTTCTTATAGAACGAATATTAATCAGAACCATACTAAAGTTGTCATTACTAAAATTATTCGAGGTTTCTAGTTCCTCAGAACACGTCGTGTTATTTAAAAATTTCGTCTTGGAGAGCTAGTAGAATAATAATTTCGGTGACATTCCCTTGATTTTTGTAGATGTATGATTCTTTCTGAACTTAGAAAGGACCTATAAGCAACAAGATCAGCTTCCACCTCAGCTGGACCAATTCCATAGGCATCATTAAATTCTAGAAGAATTTTTCTTAGTTCCGCAGTCTTGGTAGGTAGTCCTTCGGAAGCCAAAAATAGTTTCACACTGGTGTTAATATATCCATCACAAAATACTGAGGCAGGCTGGTCGTGTAGGAAAGCAAGATGTAGCTTAATTGCTTTTAATATATCCGGTTCCCTTAATCTTGCTAGAAGATATCGACTGTTTGAGTTATTGGTTAATCTAACTCTTGGTGGTGTTAAAGGTTCCAAATTTATGGATGGTTTTAAAGTATCTTTCTTAATGAAATTAATTTGGGAACGGAACGGATCTTTAGATTTGCAAATTTCGATGGCCTGCTTGTCAGTAAGTATATTTGTGTTTTGAACTTCATTTTTGTTTTACTTGGAATGGTAATTCGATTTTCCAAGCTAACTGGGCTTCTGATGTGCTTCGGTTTCATATTTGCCTCAGATGAAGTTGTTGGTTCGGATCATGAGGATTCTGTAGACCATTTAATGTTTACACCAGGTGGCCAAATTTCCTTATTAAATAATAAGTCAATAGATGTTTTACACTTAATACCTATTTTGAATGAGGACCCTGTTGTTGTGTTGGCATCTTTAAGAAGGGCATAACATCTTATATATTCCTTGATACCTAGCTTCTCTTTAATGTAGTGAACTACTTGAATAGGAGTGCAAATTGGGGTTAAGTTGCTAATAACGACAAAGTGGCATTTATCTTCTGCACTTTTTGATTTTGTGACTGGACTAGCTTTGAAATGTTGAGTGTCTTCGGTTTGAGTACTTGAAGTGGCATACACAATGTCTCTCTTCGATACATCTTTCTTCGTTGGTATAGCAGGTAGTTTATTTGAAAGATTACTCATTTGATTAGATATTTCACTTTTGAAGAGAGCCTATCTAGTCTCAATTTTATCTCAGATGAATTTGAATCTTGGACTTGCACCTTAATCGTGTCATTGGAACAGCCGAAAAAAACTGACGATATATTGAAGATATCTTGTTCCATCTGCCTTATTGATTTTAAAAGATATTCAGGATTTAGCAGGTTATTTAATTTATGTATCTCGTCAATTTTTTTGGTAATATAGTCTAATTTGCCGTCATTTTTGGTTAATAAATCATATGTCTCGATGAAAATTGGCAAATTATCAGTGAGTTTTTTTGTAACTTGAATTAAGGCGTCAAAATTCTGTTGTGGTATTTGATTTTTTGAAAGATTGTTAATTTTTTCATTTAGATATCTGAGACTAGGCGAATCACATAAAGTACAGAAAAATCTTAAATGAGAATTTTTTGGGTCCAGTAGAGTTTTTGCCGTTGTTTTATTGAGACCAGAACATTTGATGCAAAAATAACGTTTACAATCTCCATGGCAACGTATCTGATATTTTTCGTTTTCAGAAAATTCAGCTAAGCAAATTTCACAATTTTTGGACGTCATGGTGTCAAGGTTAAATATTATACAAATATTTAACTAGGTCGTTTAAACTTGGTGATGTGATGATATTAATAAAAAAATAAAACACTTACGGCTAGTATTTACAACACATCAAATTAAAACAAATAACAAAATGTGTAAACACAAGAAACAAAACAAAACATACAACCGTACGCTTTCAGTGCTGGTAAACGACTGAACTTGCGTTTTGACTCACCCTGTATTCGATATAAAGAAAATTAGCAATATCAACCATTCTTAAAATTTTGACAATTAACAAAAAAATATGGCACCAATAAACCATTGCTGTTGTGCTTATTTTTATTTATACAGGGAGTTGAACTTGTTACGATTTTTATAGAAAATTGGTTATAACTTTGTAAATAGCCTGTCTTCTTCTTGTGCCACTCCTATCGGAGATTGGAAATCATCAAGGCTACCTTGACTTTGTTTACAGCTGACCTAAAAAGTTCATTAGTGGCCGGTATAACATAACAAACCTATATATTTTTGTGATGCCTAAGAAGATTTCGAATATACAATAAGATACAGGGTGTTCCGTTTAAAAAAGCATATATGTTTGGTCTGCCACTATGTTATCGAACACCCTGTAACATTCTAAGTAATTTTGTAATATGAAGCTGAAAGTTGGCTACAATTTTTGTTATTAAGTTTTACTGCTACCGTCATCATCATTCTCTTTGCCTTATCCCTATGCGGGGTCGGCTTCCCTAATTGCATTTCTCCACACAATTCTATCTTGGGTCATATCAATGTTAATCCCCTTTACCAACATGTCCTGCCTTATCGCCTCCGCCCAGGTCTTCTTTGGTCTTCCTCTCCTACTCCTTCCAGGAACTATTACTATAACAGATCTACTGAGCTTTATCACACTAATAAATCACCCTTATTGTGTACTGCATTTGCGATATCATTTGTTCACCACAATGGAGTATCCTTTTTGTTCCTTCGGATCGTGCCGAGCACTTCATAAGATGCTTCATTGGTTTTATTTAGTATCTCTTGGTAGGTATTTTGGACTGACGAGTAGACCAGGTTTGTAAATTTTTGGCTAAGCTGTAACTTATATAAAAATTATTCTGATCGTTTTGCAGTATATCAATATTGTATTTAGGTAGATCCATTTTCAGTGGTTTTAATAATTGTGATGGTTGGTTTTCATGTAAGTGTAGTGGTTTGGGTTGATACTGTAGGTAGCATTTTGATCTTACCATATTATAGTGATAAGTTCCGCACTTTATGTCTTCCAGTTGTGTGTGTGTGTGTGTTTTTTATACAATAATCTATAAACATATTTTACAATATACCAGTTTACAATAGATTATACAATTAATAAATAAAAACCCAAGTTTTGTATTTTAATTCAAATTGCAGTAAAATATTACTAATTTCATAACAAGTGCATATGAGGCTAATACAATCCTGGCAGCTGTCAGATTTGTCTCAAATTTATGCAATACTTCTCGAAATGTCTTCAACAAAGCAATATGTCACGACTGAAAGAAAGCTCCAAAAAGAGACATATCAAAAGGTCACCTACATTATAAGCAAACATTATTTCATAACTATAATTATTATTAATCGAAAAGAGGACATTTTTTTTCTTTTTATTGCATTTTAAGTAGTCCAGTTCAATGGAGATCAACACTGGTAATAGTTTTTGTACCTAATATACATTTGAATTTTGATATTCTTATTTATAAAGGATGCAATTTTTAAATATTGGTAGAGACATTAATCATTCAGCCAGTCGCAGTTAGATTATAGTTTATCACTAAGTCAGGGGAGTAATATGTATAGGTTGTGTGCGTTAAATACATGTCTTGTTACTTAGTCAAGTCGACTTCATCATCTGTACAAAGAGACGCCTATTGTATTTGAACGTCTGCGGTCCTTTAGCTGGGTACCGATCTACATGTACCGATCTTTTATCTTCATGCAAGACAACGCGTGGCAACACATAGCAAGGATGGTAACGCAATACCTGGAAATCGTCGTTGTGCCAAAAATGAATGATCCGGCACAAAGCCCAGATTTGAACCCGATTGAGCAGGTTTGGGACCAACTCAAACGAATAGTAAGAAACAGAATACCTGCTCTAATAAATCGTGAGCACCTTCGGTTGGCGCTCATAGAAGAATGAGAAACTTTTTATATGGAAGAATGAGAAAATTTTCCTCAAGACATCTAGAATTTTATCAATTCAATGACAAGTCGAATGATGAGTGTAATTTAAAATAGAGGTAATACAGAATATTAAGAATCACGACTTTAATGTAATTTTTATGAAGAATACAAAAAAAATGTACAATGTTAATTATTTTTAAGTTTCCCTTAAAATCGTAATTTTGGGAGAGTTTTTTTGACATTTTTTATTTAAGAAATGGTTGCATACTGCTTTGGAACATATTCTTAGACATTACTTCTTCTTCTTCTTAAGGTGCCGAGACCGCTTTTTGATCGTTGGCTCTCATGTTGCTCAGCATATTAACAATCACTGTCTTATTTACAGCCGCACGAAATAGTTCAGTGCTAGTTTTCCCAAACCATTGGCGTAGGTTTTTAAGCCAAGAAGTTGTACGGCGGCCCACACTTATTTTTCCCATTATTTTACTTTACAAGGTGAAGTATGTCATATTTTTCTGGGTGACGCATAATATGACCAAAGTATTCCAATTTGCGCCTTTTAACCGTGTTCACTACTTCGCAACTTTTATTCAAACGTTGCAAAACGCTGCGAAATGCTTCTAGGTTTTTTTAAAGCGATTTTGTCGGGGTCCATACTTCAACCCCGTAAAGTAGTACTGGAAATATATAACATCGAACCATTCTTATGAGAAGTTCCAAATTTAGATCATGCCTGCACAGGATTTTCTTAAATTCCATAAAACTTGTTCTTGTTTTGGCAATTCTACTTTTTATTTCTGTACTAGGCTTTACTGTACTAGCTTTCATTAATATGAGTACCCAGATATACAAGATTACTTACTCGTTCAATTGAGTCATTACTGATTGTTACGTTATAGTTATTATTATTTACGGCTGCTTGTTTACTAATAACCATAAACTTTGTTTTTCTTGCGTTTAGTTTGAGTCCATATATCGCGAATAAAGCCACCATTCGGTTCAATAACGCTTGAAGATGTTCAATTGATCCTGTCACTAACAAGGTGTCATCTGCGTATCTGTTATTGTTCATAAGCATACCATTAATGAGTATGCCCTCTTTTGCGTTTTCCAACACTTCATTTAAGATTGTTTCAGCGTAAAGATTTTAACAACATTGGTGACAATATATAGCCTTGTCGAACTCCACGCTTGATTTTTAGTTCTTCAGAGCACTGATTCCCAACCCTAACATATTCAGCCTGGCCACAATACAAATTTGCGATTATTCTAATGTCCCTACCGTCCAGACCGGTAGTCTTGAGAATATGTAGCATTTTTTCATGGCGAACTTTATCAAAGGCCTTTTCAAAATCAATCACGCACATGAAAACGTCATGATTTACATCTCTGCATCTTTGAATTAAAACTCATGTTGCGAATAGTGCATCACGCGTTCCAAGGCCACAGCGAAAACCGAATTGAGTATTTGAGAATCTTTCCTCAATTTTTCTATTTATTGTTTGATGAATTATTCTGAGAAAACTTTTCAATACATGACTTATTAGGCTGATGGTGCGATAGTCGCTGCATTTTGTGGCTCTGTGTTTTTTTGGTAGTACAACAAATGAGAATTTAAGCCAATCTTTAGGAATTTTTCCGCTTTCGTAGATTAAGTTGAATAATTTCGTAAGTATCTTAATGCCCTCGGTACCTAAAAGCTTTAGTGTTTCTACGTAAATTCCATCTGGTCCGATCGCCTTGCCATTTTTTGCGTCCTTTGTAGCGTATTTCACTTCTTCCTTAGTTATTGGAGGATCGCTTATATCATTTAGCGTTTTTAGTTCGCATCTTTTATCATCTAATGACAATCAATTTCTAGTAGAGTTCGTAAAAATAAAAAAATGTCAACAATTTTAGGTGGCCTCTTTTTAATGACGCCCAGTGTATAAAGCATGCATAAATGATTATACTTGATTTATACTGACTAAACCATCTTTGAAAACTAGTGCACTATTTTTCATTTAGAACTGTTGTACTTAAAATTCTCCGGTCGATTGGTGCGTTTCGGTGTTTTTTCGTCACCTATAATTGGTTAACGCGAACCTTTCAAATTGTTAATTATTGCACACAATTCACGGTTTAGAATTTGAATGTGCCAGTTGAAAGTTTTATGGCGCTGGATATATTTACCTAACGTTTCCTGATTATTTTAACTACATGTTGTACTGTCATTAAGACGATTATTCAAAATGTAATTCTTTTTTTAAATATTTTAGGAAGAGGATAGACCAGGGCGGATTTGTGAAAAACCGTCTATTTTTGGATGTGAGAGGTGGCATTCGGAATTTTGCAGATAAAGTTAGGTGACAACTTCAACAATAATAATTGATTTATGCTCCTTCTCAATTATGCCCGGAACATTAATAAAAAAATTAAAATATTTAAACATTTCGAAAAACATCGATCTTTTTCTACTTTTTTTGCTTATAACTTTAAAACGATTCATTTTGGAACAAAGTCGTAGGGAAATAAAATAAAGATAATTGAATTTTACATGACAAACGATTTGTTAAAAATGTCTTAAATTATTACCCTTTCTGCAAAATAGCAATAAATAGCAAATAAGGGGGCAAAATAAGCCTGTATTTATTCAATGTTTTTCAAGCACTTTGGTTACACTTAGAACTTTCGTAATTCGCTTAGAAAATTCTAACAACATACTTAAATTGTTGACCAAATTTCATTAAAATCGACTTTTGCAGAATAATTTTGCAATCTAAATTTTTTTAAAAAAGTTCAAATTTTTTAAAAACTTTCTGAAGAAAAAGTAGATTATTTAGAAGTTTGCTAATTTTTTTACATATACAGTGGAACCTCGATTATCCTTCTCTCCATTAACCGTCTCCTCTGTTAACCGTCAGGGTACATACAGACGTTATATTTATTGCATAAGCAAAAATTTGAATGTAAAAAAAAAAGTTAATTTGATTTGTGATGAGGACATAAACTGCTATCCATTGCTGACAGATAAAGAAATCGTTGAAATGGCAACAAAGGCGGACCAAACTGATTCAGAAGCTGACACAGACTTGGAATTTGACTGTAGATATGTTGATGAACCTACATAATGTAACTGACAAAGATTTGCGTAAATAATCTAGAAAAGCTGCATCGCACATGCAATAATCCATCGAGTAATATTCTCAACAAGAAGAAGTCAATACCGTAGATTGCATGATCTTATGCCGATTAAGAAATTTAGCCGTCGCAAAATGTGAAGCAACAGTAAAACAAAGATTTCAGAATATTTTAAATTGATTCGATTGTAAGAACAGAAATCCCTCTTATATTGTTAAACAAAACATACAAATGAAATTTGAGAGTTGTACTAAGTATGAATTTTTAATTTTTTTTAAATGTTCTGTTAACCGTCTTTTCGATTATCCGTCATACCCTTGGTCCGGTGCCCTGACGGATAATCGAAGTTCTACTGTAAAGAGGTTCTCTACCTATCTAATACATTATACATAATTAAAATCGGATTATTTAACCGGCCTCAGTACTTTTTGAAAATTATAAACAATTTTTTGGCTTATAAACAAATACAGTGAGTACGTTTAAGTTGGCATAAATTCATTTTCTCGAGAATAGGCGTCTCTGGAGATAAATCCCGAAACAGGTCGATTTTTATTTTTAAATTTAATTTTTTTCGTAGATATATCATACTAGTGACGTCATCCATATGAGCGTGATGACGTAATCGATGATTTTTTTAAACGAGAATAGGTACCCTGTGATAGCTCAATCGAAAGGCTATTCAATTTTGTATTTACTAATATAAACACTAACATAATTATTTATACAGGGTTTGAATAAAAAAGAATATTTTGAATTAAATTAATTACAATATTTAGATTACGTCATCACACCCAGATGGAAGACGTTAATAGCATGATATTTATGAAAAAAAAAATATAATTTAAAAATAAAAATCAATCTGTTTCGGGTTGTATCTCCAGAATCGCCCATGAATTTATTCCAACTCAAGCGTCCTCACTGTATTTGTTTATAAACCAAAACCTTGTTTATAACTTTAAACAGTGCTGAGACCGCTTAAATAATCCAAGTTTATTTAGTAAAGTGTATTAGATAGGTAGAGAACCTCTTTATAATTGTTAAAAAAATAGCAAACTTCTAAGTAGTCTACTTTTTATTCAGAAAGTTTTTAAAAAATTTGAACTTTTTAAAAAATTTAGATTGCAAAATTATTATGCAAAATCTATTAGATCGATTTTAATGAAATTTGGTGGACGGTTTAAGTATGTTATAAGAATGTTCTAAGCGAATCATGAAGGTTCTAAGTGCAACCAAAGTGGTTGAAAAATATTGAATAAAAACAGTCACTTTTGCCCCCGTATTTTCTATTTCTTGCTATTATGCAGAAAGGGTAATAATTTAAGACATTTAAACCAGTCGTATATTTTTATCATTTTAAAGTTATAAGCAATGAAAGTAGAAAAATATCGATATTTTTCGAAATTTTTAAATATCTAAATTTTTTTATTAATGTTCCAGGCATATTTGAGAAGAAGAGCATAAGTCAATTATAATTATTGAAGTTGTCACCTAAGTTTATCTGCAAAAATCCGAATGTCACCTTTCACATTCACCTCAAAACAGATCCGCCCTGGTCTAGAAGTAAAGAGTTGATTTTCCATTAAGATACAAAAAAATGCTGTCAATGGGTTGTCTCACTTCTTCCCCTTTATTATTTTGTTTGATCCTATGTCGAATACCTAAAGGTACGTATAGATATGCGAGCCGCGCATTTCGCGCCGTGTGTGCGCTGCGTGTTCGGTAGATTAGTACGGGTTTTCAAGTACATGGAACAAATGGCACAAACGGCGCGCACACTGCGCACCACTATCCAACTTCTGTTCGGCGCCACGAACGCTCGGCGCAAAGTGTTCGGCGGCGCGCATATCTATATGTACCTTAACATACAATTTTTTCATTATCGGCCCAGTTTCTCAGTTCTTAATTTCTCAATTATTTTGTATATCATTAATTCACTCATTAAGCATTACAATCCCTAGGGATTATAGCTAACGCCATGGCATTCAAAATCCCATTATTGGGTGAGGTGGCTTACTCCTGTCATTCAGTGGCGGTTATCCCTTTAGGTCAATTGGTCAATGACGTCCCTGTAATAATTGTACAATCAAACGATTATAATGTAATTATTTCCTTAAAAAAAGAGAATTTTCTGTATTAAAAATGTTTGGAATACAATAGTATCGTTCAAAGTTAAATTTTGCTTTTATTGTATTGACTTTTCAGTCATTTTGTTGTAAAATATAGCAACAAAGATGCCTCCAAAAGATTACCGATAAATAAACATGAAATACGAGCTGTTTGACGGTACCGAATAGCCAAATTTATCTTTGACTGAAACTACCGCAATATTACTCTTAAACAACTAAATACGAACATTCACGATGGTCAAGAAATTTATTTGACCTCACTGTGAGAATACAGCACTTTGAATCTGAATGTTCACGAAAATACGCACTTATATGCAAGTTGGTACTAAATCGTGGTCATTGACCGTAGACCGTAGGTATCGTTTTCGTTGTTGAGCGGTAGGTATTCGAACGATCACAAATTTCAACGAGCAAGTGATCGATAATTTCGCAAAATCTAAAATTTCAGAAGAATCGATTTACTTTTTAAATCCGCATAAAAATGTAAGTTTTTATTTATTTTAGGTTTCGAGTTTAAGTAGTTTGTTGATATTCTGGCTGTTGTAATTACATATTATGTCATACTATTTATCTGATTTATTTGACAATGAGTAATGAAGACTTGTTCCTTTTACTTATTTCATATTTACTTGTCAAATAAAGATCCTCTTAAATTTAAACAACATATTGCAAAATAAGTTATAAGAAACCAATACAGATGATGGAATAAGAAATTATTTAAAATGGGATTTGTAGATTTTGTTTTTCCAAAAAAATCTTGAATCACCGGATATGACCTCCCCCTTCACTTACAGACCAGCCGCCACTGCTGCCATTTATAGCTTGCTGTGTGTCTTTGCTGTCCTCGTGACTCTTTTCCATTTCTCTCTGTCCTTACGATGAACTTTCCAGTCTTTCACATTCATTGCTCTTATGTCTTCTTCTACATCATCCAGCCATCTTCTCTGGGTCTTCCGCTACACCTGGGCCATAGTGATGTCCAGTTAGTTATCCTTCTTAACATATCTGATTGTGGGCGTCTCTGTATATTGTCCTATCCATTCTTAGCGAAGCGATTTTATGTATCTGACTATATTTTCTCTCTGTAATTCTTCTTCAATTTCGGCATTTATTGTCATTGCTATTTCTCCCTCTCTTGTTATTTTGTGGTCCAGTATTATTCTCGTTATTTTTCTTTCACATTTCAGAAGGCTATCTTCCTCTTGTTAATCGTTGTTGTTTCCATCCCATATGTAACAACAGGTCTTATTAAGGTTTTATATAGGTTCATCTTTGTTTGCTTACTTAGAGTCTTGCTTCTCAGCAGATTTCTATTCATTCCATATGTTTTTTAACGTTTGAGAATTCTTTACTCTCTTTTATTTTTTTCGGGTTTCCCTATTGTTACTCCCAAGTAGCTAAAGGTGGATACAGTTTCAAATTCATGGTTCTGTATTTTTAGATATTTCTGAGTTGTTGTGTCGTTCTTGCCTATCGTCATGTATTTTGTTTTTTGCTGGTTTATCTCCAGCCCTATTCGCTTCCTTATCTAATTTTTCAACTGCTTTTGTAAGTGTCATCTTCGTCTTCGCTATGATGACTAGATCATCTACATATGCTCCTAGTTGAAGTTGATCTGTAATAATGTTTTTGTTTGCAAAGTTTGTCCTCCTTATTATTATTTTCAAGATCAGATTAAATAGTGTCGGTGAGATAGAGTCACCTTGATTCACGCCTTTGTTTACAGTGATTTCCTTAAAAGTTGTTCCGTTGAAATTGATCTTTGCTGTGCTGTTCTTTAGGCTCACTGTTAGCATATGTCTTAATTTTTCTGGGATTAAAAGATTCTCTAGCTCCTCACATTATTTTCGTTCGATAAGTAATTATGTCAAGGGCGCTTTTGAAATCTATGAATATTAGATGTATTTCTCTGTTGTATTTTCTTGATTTTTGAATTATTTTCTCCACTGGATGTTTGGAATTAATTGTCGATCTTCCGGTCTGAACCCGTGTTCATATTCTCCTAATATTCGTTCAGCGCATAATTTAAGTCTCATGTTTATTATGTTTGCTTGAATTTTATATGCGGTGTTTAATAAAGGATCCCCCAAACCGACGCGAAAGTTTTGCGACGCGAATTTTCCGTAGCGGAACATTCGCAGGCGGAGCGGTAGCGGACAAGGGTTCCCCATATTGACGCGAAAGCCGACGCGACTATTCGCCATACAAATGTGAACAAATTATATTTTTAAATCGGCCAACAGGTTTAGGAAATACAATTAAGACATCAAAAATGACCAAATTTTTAAGTGAGCGTAATCTCTATGCAAGCAAATTAATAATAATATTATAATATATGTATAATGAAAACTTATCATTTTCTCCTAATTCTGACCCTATACTATTCCAGACTTTACCTTTTTTTCTTATATTTTTATAATCTTTGTCCGTTAAATCATATATTATAGGATATTGTTTAACAATTTCAATGAGTTTTTCTGTAACAACCATTTTAAAACACGCGAAACTACAACGGTAGCGGAAAAAACCGTGCATGCAGCGTTTCATGAAAGGAACGCTGTTCTGCCGCGGCCGTTGCGGATTCCGCGCTAAGTGGTGTGAACACGTTCATAATCCGCCGTGTCTATCGATTCGCCGCGATTCCGCGTAGGTTGCGGTTGCGAAAGTTTCGCGTTGGTTTGGGGGATCCTAAAAGCTTTAAAAAGGGGGTAAACCCTGATTTTATCACATTTATCGCGTTACCACATTTATCATGTTTAATAAAGCTATTTCTCTATAATTCTCGCACTCCTCCCGATTTCGTTTTTTATTATAGGTACCTCTGTTCTAATCGTCTGGTATTCTATTTGTATATCAAGGAAGTAAAAAATAGTATTTGAAAGTGTGTCTATTTATTTTCTTAGCTAAGCGCTTTCGACAAAATTGTCATCATCGGAGCCAATGGTCAATAGAAGGTAAAAGTATCACTACTGGAGGTTATGTGCATGAGCATCTTAATAGTATCTAGTTATATTTATATTTAATCATATATGCACTATAGTTGTCTTCCGTACAACCCTCAATAGAAAAAACAAGAAAAAACGGTCACAAAAACATTACAAAAGCATTAAAAGTTCTTTCTCGTGAAGTGGGTGTATCACTCAACTATCTAGGCCCAGGAGAACCAGATGAATGATCTCAGTCAGGTTTCAGTTGCTTGAGGTTTTCGCCGTCTATCGTCACTCTTTTATTTGCCCATTGTAAAGTTTGAAACATATTTTTTAGAGCTAAAGTAAATAGACTAAGTTTTCAATCTAATGGCATATACAACAACATAATGTTACTCTACATCCCATCAGACTGAAAACAATGGGAACCTTCTCTGGTTACACCTCCGAAGCTTCTACAATTTGCCAGCCATAACGGATGCTGAGACTAAGGAAGATGAGGGAATTTTACAATTTATAATTCACGTCCCATCTGCTCAGCGCGGTAAAGTTCCAACGAGAATGGTTCACTTCGTACTCCAATCAGAGTAAACATGTAAATAAAAAATAAACAACCATTTTCAATTTCATTGCAAAACGAAAATACAGCCGCACCATATTCTAGTCCAATCAGAGAGTGCAGCAAGCACCTCTACCGGTCTCGAAAGTAAATAGTTTGAGTGAGTCGAACTCCTTTCTGTAGTTCTATCTTTGCTGTTTTCCCCTCTGTTTTTATTTGCGATGTTGCATTGTCATAATGTTTTGTATATCTGTCATCAACTCTATTGTTTCTTAAGACATTAAGGATTGCTAAAATTTCTATGAAGACAAATGCCTTCTCGTAATCTACCATAGCTATCCAGAGCTATTGTACCTATCTATTGGTTTGATTTTTCGATCAGTGTTCTTATTACTTATACGGTATGCGTCAAAATAAACAGTAGGTAACGAAATTAAGAAGGCTGTGAAATTGCGCACGCAAGTCGCATTTATCGTGTTTGCTATGCTTGTCATTAGTTGTCAACTTGACATTACGTTACGGTTAAAATCTTTTCATTATGGTTCTTTCTACCGAAGAAAAAAAGATTTTTTAGTAGAATATTATTTCCGCTCATACGGAATTGGTCGGAATAATGGCATATGTTTAAAACAAGTGTCAGAAAGATATCAAAAACAACTTAACAAGGCGGTACATACATAATATTGTGATACTTTTTGTCAGAGATTGAAAGACCTTTTGTCGTGCGCGTAATTTAAGAATCATTTCAGGATAGCGCAATAAGCCATACAGCCGAACGCTCCATAAATTTGCTATGTGAACATTTTTGTAACAGAATAATTTCCTGTCGCATAGATTTCGAGTATCCACCTCATTCAACGGATTTAACACCACCTGATGCCTACACTTAGGGTATGATGAAGAATTCAATATTTCGCTCGGAAAATCCGCCAGAAACTGTTAGAGAACTACGGTAAAGAATTATAACTTTTCTGCAACCACTTTTCTTAAGTTTGATGATCTTTTGAAATGTTATAAAGCTTGTTTGCAACGCCATGATGCACATTTTGAACGTCATGATGCACTATGTATTATAAAAATTAATTCATAAATATATTTTTTTATATTCGGTACTGTTTATTTTGGCGGATACTGTATAATATGATCTATGGTGCTATAACCTTTTCTAAATCCTGCTTCTTCCCGAGGCTCACAGCGATGCAGTTCATTTTTTAGTCGCAATGTAATTAATTATCTTTACAAACAGCTTATACGAGAATGATTACAGGTTAATGTGTATAATATAGTTTTCTAATTTATACAGGGTGTCCCGAAAAGATTGGTCAAAAATTATACCACAGATTCTGGGGTCCAAAATAGGTTGATTGAACCTGACTTACCTATATACAATAGTGCACACAAAAAAAGTTACAGCCCTTTGCAATTACAAAATGAAAATCGATTTTTTTCAATATATCGAAAACTATTAGAAATATTTTATTGAAAATGGACATGTGGCATGCTTATGGCACCAACATCTTAAAAAAAAATTAAAGTGAAATTTGTGCACCCCATAAAAATTTTATGAGGGGTTTTGTTCCCTTAAACCCTCCCAAACTTTTGTGTACGTTCCAATTAAATTATTATTGTGGCACCATTAGTTAAACACAATCTTAAAACTTTTTTGCCTTTTGGTCCTTTTTCAATAAGCCAGTGTTTATCGAGATATTTTGAATATTTGTCGAATCCACCACATATTTGTATATGGTTAAATACGATTATAGAAACCTGTTAATAATCTGAAAATTTATCTATAATTTTATATTTTTAGGTATATTTTGAAAAACAAGCCACATCTCGATAAAAGGTGACTTATCAAAAAAAGACTAAGAGGCAAAAAAGTTTTAAAAACACTGTGTTTAACTAACGGTACCGCAATAATAGTTTAATTGGAACGTACACAAACATTTGGGGGGTTTAAAGGAACAAAACCCACATGAAATTTTTATGTAAACACATAAGGCCCATCTCGATAAAAACTGGCTTATCGAAAAAATACTAAGAGGCAAAAAAGTTTTAAAAATGTTGTATTTAACTAATGGTACCACAATAATGAATTAATTGGAACGTACACAAAAGTTTGGGGGGTTTAAGGGAACGAAACCCCCATAAAATTTTTATGGGGTAAACAAATTTCACTATAATTTTGTTTTAAGATGTTCCTACCATAAGAATGATATGGTTCATTCCACCAACATACGCCTGTTTTGGATTATCGCGACAACGAATATTTCAGTGTGCAACATAAGAAGCACGAAAGTAAATGGCTCTAATAATTATTCCATTAAACAGCAATGTAATTTGCAATTTATTTTCGTTCTTCATATTTTGCACATTAAAATATTCGTTGTCGAACTAATCCAACACAGGCGTATATTCGTGAAATAGGGTATACATGTTTATTTTCAATAAAATATCTCTAATAGTTTTCGATATATTAAAAAAATCGATTTTCATTTTGTAACTTCAAAGGACTGTAACTTTTTTTATGAGCACATTTGTACTAAGGTAAGTTAGGTTCAATCGAACTAGTTTTGACCCCAAAATGTGTGGTATAATGTATGACCAATCTTTTCGGGACATCCTGTATTTATTTCCCTTTTTAAATATCAGTATTATAAGAGCGTTTAACCAAGCTGTGGGTACTTCACTTATTTCTATACATTTGTTAAATAAATTTTTTACCATTTTTATAATTTGTTGTCCTCTATACTTTATCATTTGTATATTATTCAGTCTTCACCTGGAGCTTTTTATTTTGCATAGTGCTCATTGCGTTTCTTATTTCATCTTATCTTATATCTGGTATATCTTCAGATTCGACATTTTTTACTATTTTTCGGTGTTTTTCGCCTTTACCTGGTGGTGGTTTTGCTTTTGACTCGTATAATGTTTGGTAGTAGTTTTCTATCATGATGGTTATTTTCTGAATTTCTGTAATTTCCTCGTTTTATCATAAATTAGTTTTTTAATTATATTTCTACCTTCACTTGTTTTCTTCTCGTCTTTTATGCCTTTATTTTGTATTTCATTCAGCTGTGTGCTTTGGTATTTCCTTATGTCTTCTTTAGACTTTCTTTAATCCTTTTTTAGCTTAAAAAATACATTTCGATAATTAAAACAATATTTTATAATTCGTTTTAAAAATTCCGGATCGATTTAATTATGAATTAATGAATTTTTCAGCATTAAACAAAACCGCAAACGTCCGACCAACAATCGTACAACATTACTTATTCCGCCGGTCAATAAATCTGTTTGAGTAAGCCATTACTATGAATTATTCAAAACAATTACACGATAAGAGACAAATTATACAGAATGACTTGAATTACACACTGTTCGTGACGGAGCGTGCTTTACCAGTTCCAAGTTCCAAGTTGGTAGAGAGCCACGGGATCGCCATTCCGCACCCACAATGAATGCAAAATAAGTAAGTATCAAGACGGTGTCCGAATTCTTTTCGAATTTAAAGTTTTTACTGGATGGGTATACAAAACACTGAAAAGGGTAACAAAAGAAACTCGAATGCCAATTAAACTTTAGAATGTTCCCGTATTTGGCAATTAGCACATGTTCTTTTGCACAATTAATACATGTCTGTATGAATGTAGTTTTTTTTTTTACTTATTAATACTGGTATGACAGATCCATGAGATTGATTTTACAAGAAGAACTCCTTTGACGAAAAAGAAGAAGTATTTAATTCGATATTCAATATTCAACTGGATATCTCATTCAGAACTAGAATACTTAAGTGCTATGTCTTCTCCACCTTGCTCTATGTAGGGGTCACCAATTGGCGGACCGCGGTCCGCGGTCCGCATCCGGACCGTGGGCTAGTTTTGTGCGGACCGCCATTAAATTCAGAATAAAGTGTTTTGCAATTTTGAAACTGTTTGGCCATGAAATTGTGTACTATGTTTGGCTCAACTTATGTGTGCGAAGCCGCTTTATCATGAATGAACTTTATTAACAATCGGTACAGATCTCAGCTAACAGATGAATATCTCAACTCCCTAATGAGAATCAGTTGCACTGAACTCACTCCAAACTTCAGACAGGTTGTACATAATAAAAAATGTCATTTTTCTCACTGATAATTTAATTTTGTAAACCGTTTTCCTCTTATTGTTATATTTATTATAATCATCAATTTTGAATTTAAGTAAACTGTAATATACAATTATTGTCATGTGCGGTTTTTATATTCATTTCATCTCTACTACATATGTTAAGTGGGAGTACTTTCCAGCTGTGTATTTAATTAAAATAGTTTTCAGATTTAATAAGTTTGCAACAAACAGCTTGCATTGAAACTAATGTAAAAATAGGGGCCCGGGTGCCGGGCAACACATTTTTTTTAAAACAAATTCAGAATTACCTTTTTGGCCTGAAAAATATAATTTTAAGTTTTTTAGCTACTTTTAAACAAAAAAGGTCTCTTGTCATTTTCCTCAAAATTTGATAGTTTTCGAGTTATAAGCGATTTTCGATGCTTGAAAATTCATATGTAAATTATTCGATTTCAGGTTGCCAAGTACCTAAATTGAAGTTTATACATTCGGTTTAAAGATTCTTATGTATAGTCGAGGCTTATTTAAATATAGGCCGTTGTTTTTTAATTGTTAATTATGCGCCACCACTCGACTTTAAAGCCGCCGCGCGTCGCACTTTATGGTGCGTCTCTGTCGCACTTATACATATTATACGTACTTATGCGAAAAATTTCCAACAAATACTTAACATTTATTAAAATTTTATCATTTATTATTAATATAGTTTGTTTTGATAATGTATTTATTAATTCAATTAATTATTGTGAATGTTCTAATTAAGCCAATAAAAACAACGGTCTAAATTGAAATAAGCCCCGATTACTCATCAGAATCTTGAAACTGAATGTTTAAACTTCAATTTAGGCACTTTAAAACCGCAAAAATAATAATTTACACATGCGGTTTTCAAGCTTAAAAAAATGCTTATTTTCGCATTTTTCAGATTTTAAATCGTTTAAAACTTGAAATCTATCAAGTTTTGAGAATAATGGGAAGTTCTTTTTTGTTTAGGATGACCCACAAATGCTAAAAACATATTTTTTTTGGCAAAGAGGTGATGTTTTGGATTTGTTAAAAAAATGTTAAACAATGTCTTCTCAAGAATTTTGTACGGCACTCTTCTGATCTGTTTATAGGGGATAAGTTTTAACAAGAATCCGCAAATAAACCGAATTAGAACAGCCACAGGTAGTAATAAATATTAAATCCTTATCCCGGAGATCTCATAGGTTTTCGAAACGGACCCCCAGGGAGTCTAATTGGTGACCTCTGCATGGTATTGAAGCCTACAAGGACAGAAGCAACACAAAAAAGAATCCAAGCATTCGAACTCTGGCGCTACCGTAAAATGCTCAGAATATCCTACATGAGCCACACGACAAATGCCGAAGTCTTCCGAAGGATGAACAAGGAAAGAGAACTTATGCTTATAGTAAAAGAACAGAAATCACAATATTTTGGTAACATCGTAAGAAATCAAAAGTATGAACTGCTCCAACTTAGAGCAAGGACACACCAGGCGGCGCGCGTCGAGGCGACGTCGAGGCAGCTTAAAACACATGGCGCGGTGTAACAGCGGCAGCTATGCTACGATTTAAAATATTTGTATTTCAATATTGCCAAATTTAGTCGCGTGTTGGCTGCTGTACGATACGATGTCTGAAAGTTATGACGATTTGTCTTTTGTAATAAATGCAAGTTTACTTTATCTTAGATTAAAAAAAAAAGGAACGCAGATATTGGATACATCCCATCATAAAGGAACGAAAGTATAAGGAATTTGTTTACACATTATATAACGAAATTAATATAATAAAAGCCCAGAGGAGATTTTTAATCTTACAAGAATGTCTAAAAAATCTTTTCAGGAGTTATTAGTAAGTATTAAAGAGCCATGTTCAAGACCGTTATGAGGGAAAGCATATCACCTAAGAAAAACTATTTATAACTCTAAGAGACTGTCCATTTTATGGTACGCCACTGAGCAAATACAGGTGTTAATTTGATGCCCCTTTATTAAACCCCACTAATTGGGAAATAGTGATGTTTCACAAATTAATATTAACAAAAAAATTATTTAAAATAAAGTCAAAGTACGTATCGAGAAAAACGAAAACCAGAATATACAAAACCAAAATAAGAGCAACAGTCACCTACGGATGTGAGACATGGGTGCTAAATAAAACAGAAGAAGAAATGATAGAAAGTTTAGAACGGAACGTACTGAGAGCTATTTTCAGGGGAAAGAATACAGATACAGAAGACGGCTGGCATAGAAGCACCAATCAAGAATTAAGGATGCTTTACAAGGAACTAAGTATAAAAAGATACACAAAGTCATAAAGAATCAGGTGGTCAGGTCATGTCGAGGGGATGGATAACGAAATAATGAAAAAAGATGGTACTGCTACGAAGACCAATTGGGACTAGGAGACGAGGTAGACCAAGAAAAAACTGCAAGAAAGTTTCAGGAATATATAATATCGATGGAAATTATACACTGGAAGGAGAAGGCGAAAAATAGGATATAGTGGAGAACCATAGTTCAGCAATGTTTACATAATAGACATAAAATAAAATTATATTTATAAGTTATTAGTATAAACTGTATTATGTAAAATTGTAAATACAAGGCCTGTAGAGCATAATAATTAAATAATAAATAAGGTAAGATAACTGTTTATTTTCTTTATTTTTAGGGAGTCAATAATTTTATTTTTATTAAAGTCAATCCTTCTGACAAATAACTCAAGTCAAGTCAAACTGGTCAATGGTTACAGATTTGAAAATTCTGTTTGACTGTTTGTGAAATTAGGTTCAAAGGGTATGAAAAGTAATTTATTTATTAGATTACCTTTTTCCAGATAGAAATGTACCTAATTAAGTTGCCCTTTAAGCTATAAGATAAAAAAATTAAAAATACAATGAGTCCCATATAAAAATAATTTGATGTGGGAGTAAAAAATTCAAGTAAAAATATAGTTCGAGTCTGTAATTTCCATCATTTAACAAGATTTGGCAACACTCACAACAACATTCGCTAGAAAACAGCTCAAACGTCTGTTGTACCACGATACACACATTTATGATATGTCGTCGAAGTCGTAAAACCGACTGGCGGTGGATGGTTTCTAGGATGGGTCGCGGTAACGCCGCTGCAACGAAAATTTTAAGAGTGCCTGGTGTGTGTCACTGCATCAAATTATAGTAAGGGATGCGTCGCTTTCGACATCTCAGCGGGGGTTCAGTCGACGTACGCCGCCCCGGCTGTGTTAGCGCTTATAATCGAAGGCAAAATCAATAGCAAAAGAGGACCAGGAAGCAGACGCAACTCTTGGCTTAAAAACCTACGACAACGGATGAATATGACCTCCATAGAACTATTCAGGGCGGCTACAAATAAGATTAAATGGTCAAATGTAATGGCCAACGTCCTTAAGGGTAAGGCACCGTAAGAAGAAGAAAAAGATTAAGTTCAGGATTATTCGGGATGTGGTCGAAATTCCAGAAATGTCAAGTGAAGTTTTTAACGTGAAAAAATATATAAATGTAATTATTAGAGCAGTCAATGAGGATATTTGGCTCAGAATTCCATCCTACTACATCGATTCATTTGATATTTTCACAGTAAGTAGGGAATAGCTCAAGAAACAAAGTCTACCCTATTCAGATGTGTGCTTTTATCTTGGTGGCGGTTCCAGCACCTTCTCGGGGGTGGAAATTTTTTTTGTTAAAATAGCCACATATGTGGCTACAGAACCCCATTCTAAGCAAAAACTGTTTTATAAATTTTTTTTTGAATACAATACATATAATTTTGAACTCAATACTTTTCGAGTTATTCGTGGTTGAAAATTGGTCATTTTTATCAAAAAATGACAACTTTTTGGACGGTTTTTGGCGAATACCTTAAAAACTATGCGTTTAACGAAAAAAACTACATAATAGTTATTTATGATATAAGTGTTAAAAGTACACGTTTAAGGCACGCATGTGAAAGTTTGCAGAATGAGCGATAGCGAGTTCTGCAATTCACATGAGTGCCTTAAAAATGTACTTTTTAACACGCATATCATACAATACTTTTTCTACAAACGTAATTACAGGACAATATCTACAAAAACTTTTACTTGAACTCTGACATTCCATGTTTATATTTTTTTGACATTACATCAAAATTTTCTATACGGTCAATACGAACTGCAGTGCCTTAAAAATATTTTAAAGCACTAGTGCCTTAAAGTAGCATGCCTTAAAGTAGCATTTTTAACGCACGCATGGAGTGCTAAAAATTGCATTTTTAACACGGTTGTAGAAAAAACATTTTTGTAGCTTATTAAAAAACAAAGAGACTCGTTCCTTTGTAAATCTTCTAGTTGTAACACAAGAAGACATATGGTAGGTGAAAAGAGTTTGTTTTTTTTTTGGTGCATGCTCAAATCGGTGTATTCAACTTGAAATAGCAGAGAAACGGTCGACTTAAGGTGTATAATGATTCTAATACCTTTTATAGTACTTGAAAATACCTTTAAAATGCGCAATATTAAATGTCGATTGCGTTCAAACTAAGCGAGATATGCTGCAAAAAAATTGATGACTAATGTATTTTAAGAAAAAATGAGCAGTTTATTTAACCCCTCATCCATCAGAAAATAAATGCATCGTTTTCCTTCTACAATACTTTTTATTATAGTGTTATTTGTATGTACAAAAAGTTGGACGGGTTTCAACTGAATGGTTTTTGACAAAAATAAGATCAAATTATAGAGCGCATTTTTAAATTTTTTTAAAAATCTTTTTTTTTCTCCATGTAACTCGAAAATGATAATAGATACTGAAAAAAGATACCGCACAAAAATGTAGGGTATTTTTAGATAAAAGTTTTGTTTTTGTTTCGCATTACTTGCATTTTCAAGTTACATGGAGACAAAGGAAGTTTTTTAAGAAAATTTAAAAATGCGCTCTATAATTTGATCTTACCTTTTCTCAAAAACCATTCATTTTAAACCGTTATAAATAACACTATAGTAAAAGGTATTGTAGAAGAAAAACGATGAATTTAAATTCTGGTGGATGGGCGTTAAATGTACCTCTCATTTTTTTTCAAATACATTAGTCGTCAATTTTTTTTGCAACATATCTCGCTTAGTTTAAACGTAATCGACCTTTAATATTGCTCATTTTAAAGGTCTTTTCAAGCACTACAAAAAGTATTGGTAGCATTATACACCTAAAATGGACCGTTTCTCTGTTATTTCTTGTTAAATACATCAATTTGAGCATGCACCAAGAAAACAAACTCTTTTCACCTACCATATCTCTTTTTGTATAACAACTATAAGATTTGCGAAGGAACGAGTCTCTTTGTTTTTTTATAAGCTACAAATATGTTTTATATAGTTTTTTTAGTTAGATGCATAGTTTTTAAGGTATTCGCAAAAGACCGTTAGAAAAGGTGTTATGTTTCAACGAAAATGGCCAATTTTCAATCACGAATAACTCAAAAAGTATTGAGTTTTCAAAAAACTTTATAGAACAGTTTTTGCTTAGAATTAAGCTCTCTAGCCACTTCCGTGGAAAGTTTAAACAAAAAATTTGCCACCCCCAACAAGTGGTGGGAACCACCCCCAAGATAAAAGCTCAGTTTAGCATAGGGTAGACTTTGAATTAGAAGATAAGTAGAGGATATTCCCAAAACTTTATTAAAATCCACGCAGTAGGATAGAATTCGGAGGTAATATCCTATTCTTGCCCCCATTGACTGGCGTAATTAGGAAGTTGACATTCATCATACAACAGTTGTATTTCAGTTGTTATTTTAATTTTTGATTGTTAAAAGTATTGTAAATAAGGTCGTATTAAATGAACCAATTTCAGAGCTATTTACTGATCGTGATTGGTAACATAAATATCCACTGAATTTAACAAAGAAATGAATACGTCCGGACCCCCCGCATGGTTAACAAAAATGGGAGATGAAGAGAAGCGTAGATAAAAAAAGGAGAAGCGTAGACCAGAAGAGAAAGAAGGAAAGGGGAAGCGTAGGAAGGAGCAGGAGAAGCGTAGTCAAGAATACGAAGAGCTGAAGTAGAAGCGTAAACAAGAATAGGACGAGGAAACCTTCATAGCAGCCTTTTTGAAGGACATTTTTTTAACGAAAACAACACTGGCTAAAGTTCGAGGCAGATTTAACTGGATCAATTGTCGCCGAGATGTAGAAGATTGGTGTAAGAAATTATATATTCATATAACGGTGGAAAAGGCCCTGGCCCTGAACAAGAAGTCGTGGTAAAATGGCGCAATACCTTTCAGGAGAGCTTTTGAAAGACTTGCAGTGGATATTCCGGGTCCACTTCTGATAACAGAGACAGGAAACAAGTACTTAATGGTCGCAAAGGATTATTTTTCAGGATGGCCTGAAATTGCCCAGAATTATGGCAGGAATTAACGAAAATCTTGGGTATTAAGGAAGCTCGCACTATGCCTCTCCATCTGCAATCAGACGGAATGGTCAAAAGACATAATAGAACAATAATTCATTACTATGAATTATTGTTCCAAAACAACTACACTATCAGAGACAAATTATACAGAATGCCTTGAATTACACACTGTTCGTGACGAAGCGTGCTTTACCAGTTTCAAGTTCCAAGTTGGTAGAGAGCCACGGGATCGCCATTCCGTACCCACAATGAATGCAAAATAAGCGACTATCTATGCCATTTCGTTCGTTGCAATCCGTGACTGCACGCCGGTGTCTGTTTTGGTTGGATCAGGGAGAGCAGCATATGTGCCTCCTGATGAGAGACTAATAAGTTTCGAAACCGGTAGAGGTGCTTGCTGCACTCTCTGATTGGACTAGAATATGGTGCGGCTGTATTTTCGTTTTCCAACGAAATTAAAAATGGTTATTTATTTTTGATTTATATGTTTATTCTGATTGGAGTACGAAGGGAACCATTCTCGTTGGAACTTTACCGCGCTGAGCAGATGGAACGTGAATTATAAATTGTAAAATTCCCTCATCTTCCTTAGTCGCAGCATTGGTTATGGCTTGCAAATTGTAGAAGCCTCGGAGGTCTAACCAGAGAAGGTTCCCATTGTTTTCAGTCTGGTGGGATGTAGAGTAACATTATGTTGTTTTATATGCCATTAGATTGAAAACTTAGTCTTTTGCTAGCAGTTGCCGCTAGGGCATCTATGCCATTTCCTTCGTTGCAATCCGTGACTGCACGCCGGGGTTTGTTTTGGTTGGATCAGGGAGAGCAGAATATGTGCCTCCTGATGAGAGACTAATAAGTTTCGAAACCGGTGGAGGTGCTTGCTGCACTCTCTGATTGGACTAGAATATGGGGCGGCTATATTTTTGTTTTGCAACGAAATTGAAAATGGTTATTCATGTTTGAGTTAAATTAAATGTTAGGGCCTCTCCGATAACTTGCTTCATTGAATAGATTTACTAATGTCTAGAGATCTTGTAAATTTTCGGCAAGAACGGATGTATCGTCAGCGCATGTGATGTAGTTGATTGCTTCCCCTCCTAGGCTAACTCTCTCTTGTCTATCATGCAAAACCTCTTTAAAGATTTCTACAGAGTGGATCAAAAAGACTGGGTGACAAAACACAACCCTGTCGTACCCAGGTTTGATTGTTAGTATTTCGGTACGACTTTTCTTGGTCAGTCGAGTGTTATTATTGTCGTCAAAACAGGTCTCGGAGCTCCAGCTTAGCCCGGGCCCCGCTCTTCCAATGGCATTTTAGGTTTTATTACGCCGAAATAACTAATTTCTATAGTTAATTATTTCAATATTTCTAATAATAATATAAATTTTTATGTTAAGGTCCCGGGGGCCCCAGCTTTGCTCAGGCCTCGGGGGCCCTGTTCTGTTCCAATTGTATTTTAGTCTAAAAGACTAATTTCCCCAGTGAAAAATTAAAACTATGTTAAAATCTATCCTCGTTAAAATCTATGCACGGGGCCCCCTTGGTCGGGGGCCCCGGGGCACTGCCCCGGTTGCCCCAATGGTAGTTACGGCCCTGCGTCAAAAATGACACGGATATACTTATTGTCATTAACAATCTACCCATTCTTTCCCATTGCTGAATAATATCAAATAAAAATGTAGAGAAATCTGTAGATTTTTCTAAATTGGAGAAAGGAAGAAACACTTTTCAACTACTCGTAACTGGAACGAAATATATTCGTCTGCTGATGCAATTTTATGCTCCAAAAAGAATATGGATTCCAATGAATATTAGATAATGGTCAAAGTTGACTAATACTTTAAGAATAAAATATTTGATTTTTTTTTTAATTCAGATTTAGTAGCAGCAACTCTTACATCAATTTTAAATGAAACATATGAAACATATCAAAACCCTCAGGTGAATTAAAGTGGAGAGAAATATCTTTGTGAGTAACCCAATTTGATAAAGTTAGATAGTTACAATGATTGCCGAAGCGATAAAATAGCTGCCATCAAAATATTTCTACTTTCCCATTACATTCAAAGTTAATCTGGCACATAAAACTCTTGAAGTTGTTATACCATTCGAAATCCTCCCGAAAAACGTATTTTTCTTCGAGAGTTTATGAGTATGTGGAAGTTAAGTTGTATTTCGTGCACCTTCACTTCATATACTTGTTCATTCCCGAAAGGCCGGGTGAGAATATCTACCAAGAATATCCGTTCGACCACTGGGAGAATTTTATGATCTGCCTGAATGATAGAGCTTATTACAAAGTTAGTCAATCTATATTTTAGTACTTTTGGATGAAGCCACTCTTGTGGAGAAAGTTCTTAAGTCTTTTTATGAGTCCTTACGTCTATATATTGTTAATCCCACAAATATGACCAACCTCACAAATAAGCAACAGCTTCAAGGATAACACTAGACACGTTAGTTGGATAAATATCGCACCTCCGCTCAATAAGTCAAAAAAGCAAAGTTTCGAGAAAACGACGTTTAAATTTTGTCCTACAACATTTTCGGGTTTAGGTAATTCAAAAAATATTAAAATGAGAATAATAACTATTTTAGTCAGTTACAATGGTTTTTTAAGCTCTATAAAATAGCGTATTAAGTATATTAAAAATATTTTAAAAAAATTATTTTTTTTGAGTTGTGACACTATACAGATAAAATAGCGAAAAATTTACGAAATATTATGTATCAAAAGTGACACTTGCGGTACAGAATATAATATCATTATTATTATCTGGTTAACAGACTTATACTTTTTAATGATGTAACTTTAAATTCAAGTAACACCATTAAACACAAAATACTGCAAAATAGTGCAGTCACTATGAGCTATTACCTCCGACTTCGTTGAACCTCCATCGATTTGCCTGAAAATTGGTGAGTGGTTATAGGAGGTCTCAAGGAACAAAGGTGATATGGTGCCAACTTGCGCTTTTGTCCTGGGGGTGGATGCCACCCCTTCTCGGGGGTGAAAACTATTTTCTTAAAAATAACCCCATACTTCGATAGAGGGACAAAATCTAAGCAAAATTAATTATAGAAGAGGAGCGAAGTATACTAAATGTGCAGTCACTCGAGCGCTTTGGTGACATATTGGGTTGTGAAGAGTAGGTCCTAAAACCAAAAAAAGTTAAGTAAAGTTTTCCATTTTAGTGGGGACTTTCCATTTTTAATTCAATTTTCCATTTCCAACAATCGTTTTTTCCGATTATAGGGCAATCTATCCATAATTCGAAAAAATGTTTTGAATAAAAGTTGCTTATTTTTACGTAAAGAATCCAAATCTAGAATAAAAATTTGGGGCTCCTATTTAAGATTTTAAAACAACCCCCACCCCACCTCCGTGGGGGGTCGTGTTTGGTATCATTAGATAGATTTTTCAAAAATATTGATTAAGTGTATTTTGCAGTTTTTCTATCTAATGTTTATTTTGCGAAATATCGCGAGATTTGTATTTAAAATTTTAAATTTACCCCCAACCCCTCCCTGTTGGGGTCGTGTTTGGTATCATTCGATAGATTTTTGAAAAATATTGAAAACGTATTTCTTAATTTTTCGATCTAACGTTCATTTCGCGAATTATTCTCTTTTTTTTTGTGAAACTTTTTAACTTGCCTATTTCCTTACGCCCCGCTCAAATCGTCAGATTTTTGAAATATACACTGTTTTGCATGTTCTTAACTTACCTTATCTTAATCTGACAATTTCGAGTATATTTAAGGATAGATTTCTTTTTTCTGGCCCCCTTAACGAACTCCCCTGTGTTAAGAGCTAATATATGCTAGAGGTACATCTGCAGGGCACCAGGTTTCTCCCCATATAATAATCTGACGCGGTCGAGTAACTGCAAAAATCCCCGCTTGGGCTCCCCTACCATTACATAAAGTTATTAAAATAAATCAAAATTTTTGAGTTATTAAAGATCAAAGATTTTAATTTTTCGTGAGAAAAATGCATGTTTTTAATCGATTTTTGATAAATAACTCAAAAACTATAAGTTTTAACAAAAAAGTTATTCTTACGAAAATTGAAGCTAATAAAAATCGAAATAAACTCCTTACTAGAAAAACCTTTTAGTGTGAACTAAAAGTGAGTTACAGGTAACTGAATGTATATTTTTTTCGGCGAGTAACCAAATCCAAGTATTCAAGCTTAAATAAAGGGAAAATGATGCATTTTATAACATAAACTTATTTAACATTTTTGTCAAAGTACTTAGAAATATCTATCAACTGAGCCCCGAACAAGTTGATTGCATTAAAATTTATGCTCCAAAAATTTTTCAAAATTTATCTTTTAAAAATTTTTCCAAAAAATGTTATTGTGTTTTTTTAAATAACTCCGTTAATTTTTACGATATCAGGTTCACCTGAAAATCGTTTGAAAGTTAGTTCCCAGAGCTATTACACCGCGTTGAATTTAATCTTTGAAACCCTTTACATTTTTGAAAATAAAAGGTTGAGTGGCCCCGGTTACATGGTTCTCGCAGCAAAATTTAAACTTTAAACGTTTCTATCTCGGTTATTTTTTACCGTACAGGTAAAGTAAAACTGGTAAACCATTCAATACAGAAAAAACTAAAATTTGGTTATATATCATTTTTTACGTATATTTTTTGGAGTTATTAGCAAAAGTAAATGAAAATTGCAATAATTTTAAAAATCTTGATTTTTTTAAAATATACCTTTTTTCAAAAATATGCATTCTAAACCGGTCAAAATTGTTGAAATCATTACTTATGATAGTATAAAGAAATTATAGTAAGGATTACTATAAATTTTAATTTTTGTGGAAATGGCGTATGTTTCATTTTTCACTTTTTCCTAAAAAATTCAAAAGGGTTCTCTTTTTTTATCATAACTTGCGTAATTTTAATGCTATTAATTTTTATTCTGGAGCTGATTTGATAGTTATTCCGAAGTACTTCGACAAGTGTTTGGCAGTTATTAAATTACCCATAACTCACTTTTGATTAACATTAGTTTAGTTTTTCAAGTGATGGCTGTATTAATTTTTTTATTATCTTCAATTTTGGTAATAATAATTTTTTTGTAGAAGCTTATAGTTTTTGAGTTATACGTGAAAAACAGCTTTAAAACATGCATTTTTTACGAAAAAAATAAAATCTTTGATATTTAATAACTCAAAAAGTATTGATTTATATTAATAACTTTGTATAACAAATTTTGCATATAATTTGGTCCTTTATCTATTAGTGGTATTATTTTTTACAAAATAATTTTCAGTAACGGGAAGGGGTGGCATCCACCCCAGGGTAAAAACGCAAGTTGTCATCATGTCACCTTTGTTCCTTGGGGTATCCTCTTACTACTCACCAATTTTCATGTAAATCGATAAAGGTTCAACGAAATCAGAGGTGAAAACCTTCAGTTACTGCACTAAAAAGAAAGACAAAAAAGTGATAAATGTGTCACTTTTCTTGAGCACATACGCAGATTGTTTTGAATAAAGTAATAACATAAATATACTGTCTTAACTCGACAAACGAGGCTTTATACTCATCTTAGATTATGGACAAATGCTTTGCACAAGTCGATATGTGACACTGTTTGTGGTCGGTGCGTCGCGACGCGTCGTTGATTTTGGATAATTTTATAATGACATTAGTGTCATCTAATGTGAAATACTTGACCCATAGATGTGACACATTGTGAGATAGGAGTTTATAGTTTTATTAAACTGTTGGTGCAATAAAACCGATTTTAAAAATTTTTGAGATATTTAAAAATAATAAAATATCAAACTCTTTGAGCGGAGGTGCGATATGAGGATCCAAATAGTTTATGATGGATAAAATTAACAAAACACCTTTTTTTGCTGTGTTATTAAAAATATTCTGTCTAAAAGTAGACACAGAAATACAAATATGTCTACAAATTCTTATGCAACATAATTTTACGTGTTATAGACAGCGGGGCGGTTGAATATTTCGCGAAATTTACATCGGATCGTAAAACTGAAAAATACGTGTTTAATATTTTTCACAAATCTATCAAATGACACTAATCACAACTTTCCACCCCCACCCACTGGGGGTGGGGCGGAGGTAACTTAAATAATGACCCCCAATTTTTATTGCAAATTTGGATTCCTTTTGACAAAGTAAATAACTTTTATTCGAGACATTTTTTACAAATTGTTGATGGATGGTATTATAATCGGAAAATACGATGTATTCGGATACCCTATAAAAATTTTGGACACCGTCTAATATCTGAAGAAATAGAGTTCTGAAAAAAATAAAACACATGTGTTTGATATTTTTCAAAATTTTATCGAATCACAGTCAACACGACCCCTTACCCCACCTCCTGGGGATGGGGTAAGAAACAACTTTGAAATCTTATATAGAAACCCCCATTTTTATTGTAGATATGGGTTCTGTATCCAGTAGCATAAAAATTTTCATCCTCACCTACCCCGGGAGATGAGGAATTCAATGTTTTCGATAAAAAATATTTAACCAATATGTTAATGAGATATTGTAAATTGTTTAATTCTTGATGGATGGTTTTGTTATAATGAAAAATAAGATTAGTGAAACATAAAACTTGTTTATTTTTTCATGTAGAATCTGACTCTGTAATAAAAAATTTATTTTACAGTAGATTTTAAAATTGACCTCCGCCCTCCCAAAGAGAGTGGGGTTTGGGTGGTATTCAACGTCACATTCAAAATAACCAACACTCTGAGATCTATCTTGTCCAAGATGAAACCCAACAACACACAAGAAAGATCCAAAAACTGCATCTCTACAGTACCCTGCGAATACAACAATTTCTACGTGGCAGAAACTGCAAGACAACTAACTATCAGGGTAAAAGAACATCCATTAATGAAGAAAAATGTGTAGCAAATCCATCAACAGAATGCAGGAGGTTTTGTTGGCCAATACTAAAAGAAGAGGTCAACAAAAAGAAAATACCAACAATAGCGGATAAAGGAAGTCAAAGAACAAATTACGACAATCTCATACACTATACACAATACATATGCAACCCACAATACACAAACACACTTTATGTACAAAAAGTTTAAAGCTCAATTTAGACAAATATATCAACGCATGAAAGGCAATCCTTCCTAACCGACATCTATATAAATGTGCAGGAGAGCTGATCAAAAAATTTTTTTATTGAAAAATTCTTATAAAATATTTACTTTTCATCATAGATAAATACTTGTTAGAGTTTAGGCATTATAATATTGTGGGCTTTTATCTAAGAAGTAATATTTAAACTTAACACTTCAAGTTTACCATTTAGAGTTGGTTAGTAAAAGATTACCCCAAAAAAATAACAGGTACAACTATCTATGCGCCTGAGCCTACAAAAAAAACTTTCAAGTATATTCAGTTACATACTTAAGCTACTGTATATGCAAATAGGTAAAAATGTATTAATAACGAAAAAATATTTTTGAAAAATAGGAAAAAAAAAATAAATAATTAAATTTTAGTCAGGTCCTTCAAGAAAAATAATCTAATTACTTATTATAAAGTAATATTTGCAACTCTATCCGACATTTTTGAAGGGAGTGAGTTTAACAAATAAAACGATTTTTGTTTTTAATCAATATTTTTATTGTATTGCAGTTTTTTTTTTAATTAAAAATTAAGAACTTAAACAAAATTTGGTTTTTATAATAAACACTGGGTACGAATAAAAAAAATCTTCTAAATAATTGTTAAATAACATACTTAAGTAACATCAAGAATTTACTTAAACAAGAAAGAGATCTCAACATATTATTAATTATTATTACTCCAAATAAGGCACAGTGCACAGTTTAACATCACAAGACTCATCAGAGTTAAAAAAGTTTCTTTAAAAATTCATACATAATATTATGTTCGTGTGTACTGTTTCATTAACACTTAACTATGGTGCTAAGATCCAAAACTCTAACTATTGGAAAAATAATTGGTAAAGAACACATTAAATGCAAAATTAACCAAGTGTACTTAGAGTAATATCCTATGTAAGACAATTTGTAAGGAACTCTATAATTCAATCTCAAACATATAACAAATGATAGCAAACAAACAAAACAAATAATAGTTAAAAAATTAACTTTAAATCGTATTTGGTCAAGACTGTAATACTGGAACCTCAAATAATTAAACTTATAAAAAATATGCTACTTAGGGGGGCTTGCGTAACGCTTCCTAAATCAATTTATGCCTAAACGCATTTAATAATGTCATTGAATCTTTTTCTAATCCAAACAGATGACGGAGAAACAATAATTGCATTTTAATGCATTTACCCATAAATTTATTTAGGAAATGTTACACAAGCCGACCGTATACTTTTTATTAATCAGCCTTAACACTTTGACTTCTTATATGTTATAACATCAAAATGAAAGCAACCACAAATTATAATATACTCGTAATACTAATATTAATAACATAATATCAAAACAAAACTGTAGCAAAAATAAATTAAAAATCGCAATCAGGATCTTCTACGTCTGATTCTGGTAACACATCTTTCATATTCGCATCCCGTGGAATGTTCAAATATTCATGATGAAAACAAGCTGGAATGACTTGGTCAGTACAAAGTTTCTGAAGATCGTGATATTTCTTTTGGAAATGGGCAGTAGTGATTTATAGCAGGACATAAGTGGGACCCTAGTCTTAGGCTGGACTTCAACATTGAATAATTTGGCAACAGAATTCATAGATGTTTTTATAGAAACAATGTGTTTGTCTTTCTTAAAAGTTGCAATCCGAACTTTACTTATTTTGCCAGTAAGATTTCCTTTAAAATATTTGTCTCCAATGTTATCCCATTTTTTAAATTGATCATAAGATATTCGCTCAACATTAAATGGCGATGGATTATTTCTAGCAGTTGAGAAAATGGTGAACCATTGGGAAGGTGCATAAACAGTTATATGTTTAAGGTTATTTTCAATGATGGCGTGAGACGTATCCACTGGCATATAAATGTGCCCAGTTAGTAGGAAATTCAACTGAATTGTTTCAAGATTACTACATTTCTGCAAAGTTTGATGAATTATTCCCATAACATTGCGGTTCCGGTTTTGCCCTGGACAACAATCGCAGTATAACAGCAATCGTTTAACATTTCCTCTGGCATCAACAGATTTAATGTATTTATGCAAAATTGTTGCTACTTCATTTGCACCTCGTTTACCATTAGATTTGTCCCAATAATAACAGAATACTTTACGAGTGCCATTCTCGTAGAAACATAGGTTATAAACAGCCAGTTTTCTACTATAGTATAATAGCATTGAAGGTGAATATGGCGTATTCAAGACCTTTTGAAGACCAAAGCTGACGCATAATGTAGAAGAATCATCTTTATGGATCTTTTTGTGACTTTTGAAACGGGCGTAACTTTCTTCTTTTTCTTTCTCATGCTGTTCTTTTTCTTTCAGTTTGTCAGGATCAGTGTTTTTTGCAAACATAAGGCATTTCTTGGACTTATCTTTCTTTGGTATATGAAAGCCGACGTTAAACTGCTCATGAAATATTTTGCGAAAAATTCTCTCACCCACAATATTCATACCTTGATTAATGACATTATTTTTATAACTTCCGTAAAGAGTTGGTATGTTCTTGAATTTTTCTGGTAAATAAACTTTACTGGAATCTTGGCGGCCATAGTGCGATGGTAAAGCAGGCAAACTTTATATAAAGTTTATAACGGCATCCAGAGTAGTTTGTTTGGTTTTATTTGACGGCTCCATCTTTCCTCTCATGTCTTCCTTGCCACATCCCCACTCTGCATTTTTAAAAATACTATAAATAGTTTTATCTGAAACATTCACAGTGGCTGCTAAGGACTGTAAGCATACATTTCTCTTACCTTCTCCTTCATTTATAAAATATTTTATAGTACAGTTGCGTTTTTCAGACTCACTGCGCTTGCGCTTCACACCTACTCTTTGCGCCAATGATACCAACCAATCTCGTCGTCGAGTTGTATCCAGTTTCCAGAAATGGTTAAATATGCTTTCTCTTCTTTCTTCTGGGATAGATCCACAGTTATTCCCACATTTTTTCCCTTGACATGGATTCGGGAGAACTTTCTTGGCTGGTACTGTCACTCCCTTCTTAGTTGTATATCCTTCCCCAGCTCTCTTCTTCTTAGATCTTTCTTTTCTTTCATTATTTTTTCTTTCCCTCAATCCAGCGTCACCTACAGTTTCTTCTTCTATGACCGATCCATTCGTTGTTGGTTTTCTTCTTCTGAAATTCTTTTTCTTTTTTCTTGTTTTACCCGTTGACTCTGCATCATCTGTTTCCTCGTCGCTTGCACTTGCGCTCGACTGACTCGTTCCGAATACGAATACAGTATGCAGTACGTTATGCATAACCGACATTCAAAACATGGTTGCGCCTCCTAAGCGCCTATTATTCGTTTTGAAATTCAAATAAAATTATCTAAGCGACGTCAAGTTGGTATCGTTTTTTTATGTAAAATTATCTAAGTTCTTTTTTATACCTATTTCGCAACAAGCAAAAATATCTAAGCACAAATGATGTCAAATACATTTTTAGGAACAAATGTATAAGGACACGTTTGGATCATATTTCTGTTTGTAAAAAAATCGGTAAGCGACTATGATAGCAAAATCTAGAACAGGAAAAAATACCGTACTGCTTGGTGCATATGATTTTACTTTCAGTAAATTTATCTAAGTTAACGGTTAATATAATTTTAAGACAGGAACAAATTACTATTCGTTTTTTTTTATAACTCAAACTGTCCAACCAACCGATATATAGAAAATTAGGACATTTTTGTTGCTTAGTCAGTTGAAAATGTGAGAATACTTAAGATTCACGTACTTTCTAAGCGACAACAAATCTCAACGCAGCGCTACGAGACCCAGACCAATCGACGCGGATTTTTATGGCGAGTCGAATGATATGTATATGTCGTTTTACCAAATCTTGTCGGTTAGGGAGCTTTGCCTTTCATGCGTTGATATCTATGATACGGATTTCACAAACAAATTATCACAAAAAAAAACAGTCAAAAGTTGACACCAATATAGGGAAATAACATCAACCCTCAAACAATTTTTTTCAAACATTTGCTTTTCACACACTTGCTGTGACCTATAAGATCTAGGCCAAGTATGTGAATTTTTGAAAAGATTTATGACCTAATAAATGTAGATAAAATCTTCCCAGAATTTTTAGAATAACCTTTTTTTAGAACTATTTCGGGAGTGGAAATCGAAACTTCGAACATTAGTAAACATAATGGCGCGACCGCATTGGTAAATTTTTCGTGCGTATTGAACTATTGGTTCGTCGCAAGAATTTGCATCGCAAATTTTTATCAGTGAGGACGCGGTGCTCAGATCATTTCATCCTCGCTCGTATACGATAACCGATGGAGCGTGTGCGTTGTGTGCGACGAAAACTCTTGCGGCGTCCGTTTTATGCGACGAACACGTCCACACTAGCACAATTTATTTCGAGCACGCAAATATTTGCGACGAATAGCTGGTACGCACGAAAAATTTACCAATGCGGACGCGCCATTAGATACCTAATTGAAAATATAATTTTCATTACTCCAATAATTGTAGCTCAATCCCATATAAACATACATTTGGTATTTTATTTTTTGAAAGGGCCTTTACTCTCTTATTTTCTTTATCTCAAACGAGTATATTTTCAGTTTTTAAGAACATCTGATTAACATCATTACCTTTTATTGGTTTTTTATATTTGAACGAAAATCCCAACAGATATCGCCAAAGGCGTACTATTGGTGTTCGATATGCTCACCATATATGTAAAACAAAAGAAGTTCTTTCGAAATTATGGGTTCCATCAGATAATAGGATTTGGACCTAATTAAAAATAAATGATTTATACGGCCGAAGATGGTGTCGACTATCGAGAAAATGATCTATTAATTGACAAATTTTAATAGCGTTATGGATGGTATCAGATCTTATCAATACATTTTGTTACATTATATTTAAGGTATGAATGTCCTTACCGATCGATCTTTATATCAATATGTGTATGATCTATGTAATGACTGGTTTGAAAGGATCTGACAAGATAATAATCGCCTAATTTAGTTCACATTAGCATATTTGACTTATTGGAAGAATAATAGGTAAGTTAAAACACCAAAAGTGGAGTAGTGAGTTGTATTCGATTATACCGGGTGTCCCAATAAGAATGGCTCTCGGCCATATCTCAGTAACCGTTTATAGTAGAGCTTTGAAATAAAAAATTTTATAACAAAAGTTGCCTAAGGAAAAGCCTGGAAATTATTTTCATAATTGTGGGACCACCGCTAGAGGGCGTAATTGAATATCAAAAATTAAAAAGTCTAAATTTTACAAAATTTTCCTAATGAAGGGGCACTGGAAATCCGATCGTCGTATTCTTCATAAAATTCTACGCATATTTGATTTGACAAGTTTAGGTCTACCTTTGGAAATAAGAGGTGGGGGTGAGTGGGAACCTTGTTATGAAAAACTGGCTGTGAGTCCGGTTCTGCTTAATCAAATTTTGCAAACTTGGTCTTGTTGAAGACAGATCGTTTTCTTCAATGTAAGCGTGATAATTTTGAACCATTCTAATAAGTATTAAGCCAGCTGGGAGGCGTTATTTAATTTTTTTCAGAAATCTAGTTTTCTTTGGAAAATATTAAATACAAGTATGCATTTTTAATCATGCTTTATAAAATTAGATTAAATTAGCAACAGAATAGCGAAAACCGCATGTTAATACCTTTTTTCTATCTCGAGATATCTTACAAAACGTGTAAATTTAAAAACATAACTGTTACTGTCACCGGTAAACGAAATTCATTAAAAGTAGTGTGCTATGGAAACAACAAAGAAACATTTTCCAGCTGTCAACGTATATTAGGTCTTTTCAACGCTTCTCATTTGTTTCGAGCCTCGTTCATATCTCGTATATTAATATTATACACGGATTATACGGCATATGACAGAGGCTCGAAACAAATGAGAAGCGTTGAAAAGCCCTATTACAAAGAAATAAAAACAACTATTTAGTGATGACATAAACGTTCAAATTTTTGCCCATCATTTTCGTTGCAAACATTTACTCTTTCAAGAGTAGATTGAACAGCAGTCTCAATTTCTGCTCTCGATATGCTTTGAATGGCGTTTAGTATTCTCTGGATAATGTATTCTAGAGAAGTGTATGATGGGCAACAACAATTTGAATATTTAGGTCGTCACTAAGTAGTTCTTTTTGTTCTGTGTTATATTTAATTTTAATAGTATTGTTTCTCTTTATATTGTTGTTTTAATTAATTATATTTTTATACGTTGACATCTGGAAAATGTTATTTTCTTTTTTTCCACAGCACACTACTTTTCATTAACTTAGTTTACCGGTGATAGTAACAGTTATGTATAAAATTTACACGTTTCTCGAGATATCTTGAGATAGAAAAAAGGTATCGACAGGCGGTTTTCGCTATTCTATTGCTAATTTAATCTAATTTTATAAAGCATGATTAAAAATGCATACTTGTATTTAATATTTTCCAAAGAAAACTAGATTTCTGAAAAAAATTAAATAACGCCTCCCAGCTGGCTTAATACTTATTAGAATGGTTCAAAATTATCACGCTTACATTGAAGAAAAAGATCTGTCTTCAACAAGACCCAGTTTTCAAAATTTGATTTAGCAGAACCGGACTTACAGCCATTTTTTCATAACAAGGTTCCCACTCACCCCCCCTCTTATTTGCAAAGGTAGAGTTAAACTTGTTAAATCAAATATGCGCAGAATTTGATGAAGAATACAATAATCGGATTTCCAGTGCCCCTTCATTAGGAAAATTTTGTAAAATTTAGATGTTTTTATTTTTGATATTCAATTACGCCCTCTAGCGGTGAACCCACAATTATGAAAATAATTTCCAGGCTTTTCCTGAGGCAACTTTTGTTATAAAATTTTTTATTTCAAAGCTCTACTATAAACGGTTCCTGAGATATGGCCGAGAGCCATTCTTATTGGGACACCCGGTACATACAGAGTGGAACAAAACTCTAAAAACGCTTAATTATCTCTTAAACAGATGGTCCGAATTATATCAAAACACCTATTTACATCTATTATAATACACCTATTTTGTAATATGAAGATTTGAAATTTGATTTGTGTAACGTTGCCAGATTTATATTTTTCTGATACAGAATTATTCACTTTGGTTTTTTAAATACACCACCCTGTAGGTACATTATACCTTTATACTTTATTGGAACTTCTACTTCAATATCAGTTTAAGCACATAAAATACTTTCGATTTTATGTACTCAGGAACATCTTATAAAGATAAAACAAAAGCCTAGAGACGCGTTAACAGTCTTAAATAAATTTTTTAATCAAACAATGTACAACATTTGAACATAATAATTAAAAGTTTACGACATTGCTAAATTAATGTCTACCTAATGAAGTGTTAAAAATGTCTTCGGTTGTTAATTTGGCCCCCTAAAACCCCACGAGTATTGGTTATTGACTGATTTTGAATGATTATAACATAAAATTCCAGACGACGAGTTCCTCCATCCATGGGCACCAGGTACCACGGATGGTGCACGACAATTAGACCGAAATGATTAGACCGAAAGCAGTAGACTGAACTCATTGGACCGAAAAGCACTTTACCGAAACCTCACTAGACCGAACAGCATTAAACCGAAATGGTACATAAATTTAAAAAAGATTGCAGTAAATTATGCTAAGATTTTGTATATTAACTGTCTTTTTGTTTATTGTATTTTTTTTGTATTATTTTATATATAGACTGTGTAAATTGTTATTCTGTACAGTCTGATACGAAATAATTTTAATTCGTTAAACAAATTAGTGAAGGTAAAAATAAATGAGTATAGTGACGTTAACACCATTTTTACTGTTTCTAATAACCATCCAAATAGTATTTAGTTGTAATTACATTACAACTTACATTTACTGCGACGAGTAAAAAGAAAAAGAAAAAAATATACAAAAAACAAAGCAAAAAAAAACAACTTCTAAATTCGCCAGTACTTTATGCTGCCAGTCCTAAGCATGCATAAAGGGTGAAGGGAGGTTGATGTACCCTTGCTCAGATTACGATCCTGTTTGAGCACCCTGTTTTACGTACCTAATGTTTTTCGGCCTTCTGCTTTTCGGTCTCCTAATGTTCGGTCTAGTGAGGTTTCGGTAAAGCGCTTTTCGGTCTACGGCTTTCGGTCTAATGATTTCGGTCTGTTTACAGTAAACCACCATGGATACCATCGCCGTCATGAAATTCTTTCTCAGCGACCATCAAAACATCCCAAGTAATAGTTATTTACTGATTATATAGGCACCAGGTACCTCGGAGACTATCTCTGTCATGAAGTTCGTGCTCAGCGACCCCGAAAACCCCCCGAGTAATGGTAATCGACTGATTTTGAATGATTATAACATAAAACTCTAGGCGACGAGTTTCATCCTGGGCACCAGGTACATTAGAGTCCATCGCCGAAATGAAACTCGTGTTCAACGACCTCCAAAACCGCCCGAGTATAAAAATTGAACTCATTTCCGTCAGTTTTTCCTGTTATAAATTTTTCATTTTCCATCTCTTTGAAATGCACTTTGAATGTATTATTCTTTGTAACGGGCAGTTCTTTCAAGGACGAGAGACTCAGTAAAACACAGGTTAAAAATAAAGTAAATATATTTAAGATAATTATATACAGTTTAAAACAAATACAATAAAATACAATTCCATCTTCTGCAAAGGAAAAACAATGTTATTAAACTTTATTACAGTCATCCGATCATAATAGCAACATTAAAATAATACGATAAACAATATATACAATAACAATCTCGCTACGTTAAATTCAGCTCAATGCGGGACGGTTGAACAGCGACACGCGGGCGCTCGTTCCTCGCTACTCCCGCCCACTGCGATAACGGTCATGGCAAGACTCCACGTCACTACTGTGGCGTCCGCCTAGGCATAGTCCCACCTCACATACAGTGCATCTTTTGCTCATCGAGCTTATTGCTAGTTCAACTCGCTAGCAACAGCTGTCGAGCCATGGCTAGTCCAACACGCTAGCCACGACTGATTTTCTCACTCTCCTGGCTCGCCTTAAATATGCTCTCGATACCACTACTCCTTCGATTTCCCCCAGCGGTGCTATGCGCCAACACGGATGCTCCTCCGGTCGTCTCTGGTAGATCAGCTTATCGCTTGCCGTTGGCATCATATCGTTACATCTTATGGAAACTTTTCTGAATCGAATGCCAAAAGTTGCATGACGATTCTTCTTACTGCACAAAATTCCTAGGTTTAATGCTTCGTTTCCTTGCCTGTTTTGTATATTTTATAGAAGAGGTTTTGAAGAGAATTTTTACACCTATCGTCGAGCAGTTGGATTAGTTCGCTGGGAATTTCGTCTGAACCAGTTGCTTTCCTATTGTTTGATAGTTTTTTGGCTCTTTCCATATCATGCAAGGTTATGTTTGGACAAGTCGATTTCATGGAAGGTTATGTTTGAACTAGTCCATATATTTTCGATTTGAATTTCTGTTGTATAGTCATCAAACAATTCCATAATATACACACAACCAAACTTATATGGAATCACCATGTATTTCAAAGTAATATTTATTTCTTTTGAAAAAAACTTTTTATTGTTGCGAAGACTAAAGGTTTTTACTGAAAATAAACAAATCTATAAGACAATCAAATAGTACAGCTCGGTACGGTATAGGTTATTTGCTTGAGTGGCAAATTAAACTAAAATAAATAAACTAACTTTTGCGTCCAAAAACGAAAATATGCCTCATGTGGGGTTATAGAACTTACGAGGGGGAAAGATTATTGGTCTTGTGGAGAAGTAATGTTCTTAAAAGGACATAGCTGTAGAGCTAGGCGTAACACAGGGCGTTCTGTCCAAAAAATATACTAGGTAACTGGACTAGGAATGCTCAAAAATAAAGCAAGAAAAAGTCGCCTAAAAATAATAACGGCTGACCACGATCGTTTAGTTGTCCATTCAGCTGGAACACACCCAACCATTTCTCAACCTGCAGCTCCGAAGGCAGCTTTTGGAAGCTACAGGTGTAACTCTTTCAGTTGAAACGATAAGAAGAGGAGTTCGTGCCAAGAAGTATAAAGCAGGAGAGAGTTATGGGTTCGCGAGTTATCCAGGCAGCACAAGATTGATCGCCTAAATTGGTGTCTTCACCACCAAAACTAGAACATTGGGAATTTACAAAATGTGCTATTTTCAGAAAAAGTCAGGATTTGTGTAAAATCAGATGACCCACGAAATCGTGTACTTAGAGGTCGAGGAAGACAAGCAAGAACGAAAACTGTCAGATCTGTTCACGAATATAGAGGAAGTGTAATGTTCTGGAGAGGAATTGTGGTCCGAAAAAAAATTTCTTTAATTACTTAATTAATTCCTTAAGTTTAATTGCTCACAGGTATGTTGATAACCTGTAGTTAGGCTCTGGAGAGGTGCAACAGGAGAAAATTTAATTTTCTTGCATGATAATGGACCTCCACATACCATTAGAGTGACTAGAGACATCATTGAAGCAGAAGGTATCCATTGTCTGGAATGGCCTGCTTGCTCACCCGAGTTTAACCCTATAGAGTATTTGTGGGATATGTTTAAAAGAAAAATTAGAGCTCGCCAGGATAATCCACAAAACAACTCACGGCTAGTACAAGCTGCTCTTGAACGATGTAGCAACCTACCACAACAAAATGTCGATAATTTGATTAGGTGCGTGCCCCACAAACTGAAGCTTGCAGAAGGACTAGAGGTGATAACAAAGACTTCAAAAAAAAACAAAAAAAATAAATAAAAACAATTTAAACATTATTCGTTTTACATTGAACTTTTTTATGCTATTGACTTTAAAAAAACTAATTTCAATTTGCTTGTTAAATACTTTATTGTTTTATTTAATTGTTATGTACCTATTTGTTATTAAATTGCTTTAAAATAAATATCGTTTGACTTCGTGTGTTCGTTTTTTTTTTAATTCGCACGAAAGAATCAGAAATATCAGGTGATTCCATATAAGTTTGGTTGTGTCAGTGGCGTGCTGGAATTTTTCAAGCGGCCCGGTGATTTTATAGAAAAGCGGCCTCCCATTCACATTTTACCTTCTATTTTCTGGATGTTTTCGTTATTTATAAAACTTTGAATTCAACGATTTTTTTAAATTTGCTATATTTTTTTATTTAAGAATAACCAATCTTGCAAATAATAAATGACATGTATGACAATATTGTATGCAGTAAGGCAGAAACCATAATTTCCTGAATAAATATAATATTTTTTTTATTTAGCTAATGCCTCGACAACTAATGACCATTGGCAAAAAATATAATATTAATTTAATGTAATTAAGATGTAAATACAAGAGCGTATCAATACAAGTACAGAGCAAATATGCTTTTTCTCATGGGGATCTTTCAGTGCGTCACAGTTTTTCGATTTCTTTCTAACGCATTAAATTGTATGTGACAGAAAAAAACGCACGTCGGTGATTACATTTCGTCGGTGACATTTATAACATTTATTCTAGTTGTCAATAGATGGCGCTATAAACGAAAAAAATTATTTACTAATTATATAATATATCTACGAATACTATCTGTACAATTTATAAGACTATGCAAATCAAAGAAAATACCAATTTATAAATGCAATAAACTCAATGGATTTGTTTTTATGCCAAATTTCAAATAAAATGTGACAACTGTCAGATTTAACTAAAATGTCATGTTATGATAAATGTCATAAATGTGTATTATCACGAACTTACCTTTTTTTCTATCATTTGTGACGCACTGAAAAATGCTCATGAAAAGAAGCATACTTTAATTTAACAATGTGTAAAATGTTAATAAAACGCAATAATCTAAACATTCTTTTGTAATTATTTTATAAAATAATCCTACTTAATTCTCGATCAATAGTTTCTGCATTAAAGTAGATTTTTGAGCAAATTCTTCGATTATTTCATCTTTTTTTAAGCTTATATAAAGCTTCCTTTTCTATAGCCATTAGCATAAATTTTTCAAAGTGATCTTGTGTTAAATTACTTCTTAACCGACTTTTTATGTATTTCAACGTTGAAAAGCTTCCTTCGCAAGATACTTGTGCCACTGAAAGAGTTAATAAATGCTTATATACTTACTATTTTTTGGATAAGCATACTGATCTTATGCAAATCAGCGTAACAGCAAGCTATACAATCTTTATACTTTTTAGTACCACACGAAGGTGAAGTTTTCACTATAATATCAACAACATTGTCATTTCTTATCACAGGTTCATAATCACTTAAATTAATATCCTTCATATTTTCTGTAGACTGAACATAACATATTCATCATTAAGTCGATCTTCTATAATTTCAGTATTTTGCAAAATCCTATTTTTAATGCAATCCATTTATCAGCAAAATGCACAAGTTCTTCTCTAATTGCAGTCGCAGATATGGTAGGATAAACATTTCTTAATTTTTCAGTAAATGATTTGAATGCCGTTAAATGTATACCATTTTTTATTGTATCAAAATTTCTAAGATGTAGAGTGCTTATATAATAGTACTTCCAATCATTCGGTCAAAAATGTGCAAGACGTTTTTCAATTTTTTATTCTGTAAAGTACAGACATGTTTGAAGGAAATTGGAAAACCATACATATAGGTACTTGTATGTATGAAAATAAATATTATATGTAGCAATCTATTTATGTATACAGGGTGAGGGAAATAAAGGGCCTATTAGAAATATCTCGAGAACTAAAGGCAACAGAATCATGAAAATTTGAATTAAGGGGATATGAAGAGTCATCTATTTAATGAAAATATTTTTATCTATTTGCTACCTCCGATTATACCGGAAGTTGCTTATAACTTCGTTTTTTTAAATGGGACACCCTGTATATTTTTACATTTTTGGATTCTCTTCGATGTCTTCTTTTTTAAAATATGAGGTTTTGTAATGTTGTACAGGGGATTTTAAAAGATAATTACGTTTTTTTATTAATTTCGTAGCAATATTCACACCCTGTAGAAATGTAATAGTTTGACACATAAAACCCTACTTACGTTCACATGATTTTTAATATAGTCTACTATTGTTAAGAATCATTAGTATAGCTAAATTTTTATTTTTAGTATACAGGGTTGGTCGAAACTCGGAATGAGTATTTTCTGAGTTTTCTTAAATGGAACACCCTGTATTTTAGTATTGTAATGAAATGATATTTTATGGTACTTTTTTTATTTCTTAAGCATTCCCTATACCTAACTGCTTTAATTTGTGCTTAATTGTTAATCGCACCAACAATCTTAACTACGTAGGTATTTTGATAGCTAAACCATTATTGGTAATTTTAAGGATCGGTCTGGATTAATATGTATTTATTTCTGAAAAATTATTTGTGATTGAATTTTTTCACGGCAAACCTAATAAAATTTTACGTATTTTTTGTTGCAATTAATGTTTAGCTTGAATCACCAATAGCTCACAAATTAAAGCAATTAGGTATAGGGAATACTTATAAAATAAAAAAGTACCATGAAATATCATTTCATTACAGTACTAAAATACAGGGTGTTCCATTTAAGAAAACTCAGAAAATATTCATTCCGAGTTTCGACCATCCCTGTATACTAAAATTTCAAAATTAGCTATACTAATGATTCTTAACAATAGTTGACTATATTAAAAATCACTTGAACGTAAGCAGAGTTTTTAATGTCAAACTGTTACAATTCTACAGGGTGTGAATATTGCTACGAAATTAATAAAAAAAACGTAAATATCTTTTAAAATACCCTGTATAATATTACAAAACCTCATATTTTAGTAAAGAAGATATTGAGGAGAATCCAAAAATGTAAAAATATACAGGGTGTCCCATTTAAAAAAACGAAGTTACAAGCAACTTCCGGTATAACCGGAAATTGCAAAGAGATGAAAATATTTTCATTTAATTGATCATCCTTCAAAACCACTACATTCCAATTTTTATGATTCTGTTGCCTTTAGTTCTCGAGATATTTCTAATAGACCAGTTATCTGCCTCACCCTATATATAAAGTCTTATTAATAATTTACTTAAACTGTATTCTACAATTTAAAAAAATTTTAATTATTTTGAAAAGTTTTAATTAATATTATTAGCAAAATTAACATTCGATTGGAAATTAAAAAAATATTTTTTTGTTACATCTAAAATTTTTTGTTAAAAAACCTATTTGACCGGCATCAAGAGGCCGCGGCCTCTCGGTGATTGCACCGATTCATTTATATGGCCAGCACGCCACTGGGTTGTGTGTATTCTTTGCTCATCTCCAGCCTGGCTTGTTCATTGAGTATAACTTTTTCTTTTTTATCAAGTAAACTACTTGCAGTTGAACTATATTGTCCTGTTATTTCTAGTACCTTTTTGTTTATACAAAAACCAGCCATTCATTTTCTGCAGTTCTTCTATTTCAAGACATTTGTTGCTGTAACATATTTCTTTGCATCCCGGATTTTCTGATCCTTTGCACGTAAATTCAGTTAACAACCGACTACGTTGAGAGACAATCGCTGCGCCGCGTGAGTTTATTGTATAGTTTGCTGTGACGCTTTTAGTGGAGTTGTGGGTACTTCGGACCCCAGTGTGCAGTTAAAGAGTGTTAAAAATTTGAGGTGATTTTTTGTTATTTGTTAGTATGGCAGATTCTAAGAGAAAATATTAGCGTCCACTGACAACACAAGAATTAGAGTGGGATGCTGAAAACCTGTGGACGAATGAAGATGAACCTGAGACCATCGAAGATGATTTTGGAGACTCATCAGATGAAGACGATGATTATGTTCCTGAACAGCAGTCTGACACTTATAACGAACAAAGTGACGACGATAATGAAGAAGAACAAACGGAACATAATACCTCGCAAAGAAATATCACCAGTATACTAGGAAAAATTGTTTAGAACATCGTACAGTCTCAATTATGTTATGTGTGTCAGAACCAAAGTTGAAGTAACCAACTATTTCCAATGGGAAATAAGCCTTAATTTCACCAAAAAATGATTTTATTAACGTTTCGACGCCCATGTTGGGTGTCGTTGTCGAAATACATAATAATTTTTGTATTTTGTGTATGACAACGACACCCGACTTGGGCGTCAAAACGTTAATAAAATCATTTTTTGGTAAAATTGTGGCTTATTTCCCAAATAGTTGATTATAAAAATGCCACAAGGAAACAGCTTCAGAACAACACAAAGTTGTGCCTGGCTAAGCTTAAGAAATAATTATCTCGTAACAACATTTTTCTACAACCGTGATAAAAATGCAATTTTGAGCACTCCATACGAGCGTTAAAAATGCTACTTTAAGGCACTAGTGATTTAAAATTTTTAAGGCACTGCAGTTCGTATTGACCGTATAGGCAATTTTGATGTAATATCAAAAAAATATAAAAATGGAATGTCAGTCAAGTTCAAGTAATAGTTATTTATGATATGTGTTAAAAGTACACGTTTAAGGCATGCATGTGAAAGTTTGCAGAATGGGCTACAGCGAGTTCTGTAATTCACATGAGTGCCTTACGGCCGGTTTCACAAAGTAAAGTTAACTTGTGGTTAAGAGATAACCAGAGATTACCCCAAAATATGCGTTTTAGTTTCAGGTCAACGGCGAAGTATGGTTAACTCACAGAATTTTTAACCAGATGTTGGAGTGGGTTACCCTTATGGGTATACCCAGAAGGGTAACAATTATGAAACTGAAACGCATATTTTGGGGTAATTTTGAGGTTATCTCTTAACCACAAATTAACCAGAGATTACCCCAAAATATGCGTTTTAGTTTCAGGTCAACGGCGAAGTATGGTTAACTCACAGAATTTTTAACCAGATGTTGGAGTGGGTTACCCTTATGAGTATACCCAGAAGGGTAACAATTATGAAACTGAAACGCATATTTTGGGGTAATTTTGAGGTTATCTCTTAACCACAAATTAACTTTACTTTGTGAAACCGGCCGTTAAAACTGTACTTTTTAACAAGCATATCATACAATATTTTTTCTACAAACGTAATTACGGGACAATATCTACAAAAACTTTTACTTGAACTTGACTGACATTCCATTTTTATATTTTTTGGACATTACATCAAAACTGCCTATACGGTCAATAGGAACTGCAGTGCCTTAAAAATATTTTAAAGCACTAGTGCCTTAAAGTAGCATTTTTAACGCTCGTATGGAGTGCTAAAAATTGCATTTTTAACACGGTTGTAGAAAAAAGTATTTGTAGATATTAGGTTTGTTGTAGCATCAGTTTCAAACGGTTTGAAACCATCAGCAAATAGTGGACCAGCGCGAGTAGAGGGGATAGCACTGGTGACTGTATTACGTTCTCTCACTGACCAAATGTTTGCTGACGGTTTCTGACTAGTTTGACTGTTTGCTAGAACAAACCTTATGTCCTGTAATTACGTTTGTAGAAAAAATGTTGTATGATATGCGTGTTGAAAAGTACATTTTTGAGGCACTCATGTGAATTGCAGAACTCGCTTCGCTCATTCTGCCAACTTTCACATGCGTGCCTTAAACGTGTACTTTTAACACTTATATCATAAATAACTATTACGTTTTATTTTAGTTTAAAGGGTTTTTAAGAGACAAGTTTTATTTCACCGGAATTTTGTTTAATTTTTTTGGTCATATCTCCACATTTTTAAAAAAGTGTAATAAAAGCACTATATTAGGTTTGTTCACGTTTATCAGATCTAATGAGAAATGTTTCTTTTGAAATAAACATATTTTGAAAAGAAGATATTTTTGTTTATTTTTTGTAAAACAAAATCCACGAGGAAAATAAACTTCCTGTAGCTGGCTGTATACCATAAATTACAACAAATACAACAAATCTAGTATTTTTGTAAAACATACCGCAGAAAAAATAAATAAATACTATTTATTACTAAAAAAGACAATTAGGGTTTTCGAGACCCCACTGTGCAGTCTACGTTAGATGAACGAATTGTGCTGTTCTAGGGTTAAAGTATTATTACACACTAAAACAAAAAACGCTCAGCACTGTCGATTTTTTTTTTTTTTTATTTAAATTAAAGTGTCTCGGCAACTAATGGCGATTGACACTGGTACAAAAGTTTACAATATTATTTACTTACAATAATTACAGTTTGTTTTTGCACAAGTTACAACTTAATATTACAATTACACTAAATATTAAAGGTGACAATCTTTTAGGAAACAAATTATGGCACTGTACATGTTTGTAGAACCGAGTAGGTCACTTAAATTGTTTTGAAAGTTGTAGTGGACTCTTTGAACTCTATACTGGCCACATTCCAGTAATATGTGCTGGACTGTTAATGGCTCATCACAATGTTCACAACGAGGACGATTTTCAGAGGACATCAGATATCCATGTGTAAGACGAGTGTGACCTATTCTGAGCCTTCTGATAATAGTACTGTCTTTTCTGCTCATTTGGGGCATGGTGATGGAGGTAACAGTTCGTTGGATTGTGCGTAGTTTTGTATGTTGCATGCTCCAGTGTGTTTGCCAGGTGCTTAATACATTGTTCTTGATTTTAGCCTTTAGATCTTGGTGAAGTTGCATGTTTTCTAGATTTTCAAGAGAGCAGGCCTGTTTTGCTGCTTGATCAGCGCTCTCATTTCCATTGATACCAACATGGGATGGTATCCAGATGATGGTTACTGAAATACCATTTTTTGACTGTTGTTGGCAGATGTTGTGGATGCTCTGTACAATGGGATGTAAGGAGTATATATTTTTGATAGAACCAATCGCAGCGAGAGAATCGGAACATATCGCTAATGATTTCTCGTTAGTGGTTGGCAACTCTAATGCCTTAAGTATTCCGTACAGTTCAGCTGTGTGTATACTGCATCTGGGAGAAAGTCGATATGATGCTACTGTTGTATTTGAGGTGGTAACGGCACAACCGACGGCATGTTCTTCTTTGGAGGCATCTGTGTAAAGAATCTTGTCATCGTACTGTGTATGTATAAGTTCTTGAAATTTCTGTACCAAGAGAGTTCTGGGCGTTTCTTCTTTTTTGTATCGATTTAAGCTGGTAACGACAGTAGGTAGCTTTTTGGTCCACGGAGGAATACTGGACGTAGTGACAGGAGTTGTGAGTGTTAGATCTGTATCTTTTAGCATAGTTTTTAAAATTTGTGAGAAAGAATGTGATCGAGGTTGAGTATTATCTGGAACAGGGTGGGGGGTATTAATTAGTTGAATGACTGGATTTTTCGGATTAGCAGATACTCTAGAGAAGTAAGATAGTAGTAAGCGTTGACGTCTTATAAAAAGTGGAGGTTCTGAAGATTCGATATAGAGACTTTCAGAAGGACTTGATTTAAATGCTCCAAGGCTAATGCGTAAGGAAGTGTTGTGAATTGTATTCAGGCTTTTAAGCTGAGTGTCGGACGCTGATATGTAGAGAATGCTTCCATAATCCAACCTAGAGCGGATCAAGGTTCTGTAAATTCTTAAGAGGACTTCCTCTTCTGCACCTCATTGATGGTGAGCCAGAGTTTTTAAGATATTGATTCTATTGAGGCAGTTTGTTCTTGTTTTCTGTATCTGATCTCTCCATGTAAGTCTTTTATCGAATATTGCTCCTAATAATTTGTGTTTATCAACCACTTGAAGAGGAGATCCATTTAGGTGAAGTATAGGAGGGTGAGTGTGATGTCTTCTAGTGAAATGTATGACTTTGGATTTTCTAGATGAAAATTTGACTCCAATTTTGGCAGACCAGTTTAAAAAGTTGTTAAGAGTATTTTGCAGTAAAGAGCATATGCTTCTTATAACTTTACCTTGGCAGTAAAGAACGAGGTCATCAGCGTATATAGAGTATTTTACGGGAGGGAGAACGAGAGAGCCTATATCGTTAATGCTAAGAAGGAAAAGTGTGGGGCTCAGAACTGAGCCTTGAGGAACTCCATTTTGTGAGATATAAGTTGAAGATGTTTTCCCGTTTGCAACCACTTTGAATGATCTCTCTTGTAAGAAATTGTTTATAAAGGAGAGAATGTTACCCGTTAAATTGAGTTTCTCAAGCTTTTTGATGATAGCAGCTCTGTTTATTGTATCGAAGGCACATTCTATATCTAAGGCAACTGCGATGACGTCCTTCTTGTTTGCCATAGCTTCGGTTATTTCTGATTGTAGTAGTACCAGGTTATCCATCGTACTTCGATTGGGTCTGAATCCTGATTGCGCTACATCTATCAGATTGTGTTCTTCAAGAAACCAAAGCAAACGTTTATTTACCATCTTTTCTAGTAGTTTGCACATTCTGCATGTTAGTGAAATTGGTCTGTAGGCGTTAGGAGCGTTAGAGGATGAGTCATTTTTTCTTATCGGTATGGTAAGCGACTGCCGCCAGAGACTCGGAAAATTTTGGCTGAACCATATCTTATTGAAGAGCGCGAGCAGCTTCGAGAGGGTGGCTGTATGTAGATGTTTGAGAAAAATAGATGGGATCTCATCAGGACCTGCAGAAGAGTTTTTCATTGATGATATTGCCAAATTTAGCTCTTCTTCTGTGAAGGCAAGGTTTATTGGATTGGCTTGGATAGGGATAGGTGGCGAGTGGTTTGTGGGGTACGGAATGGAGAGTTCAGACTTAGTTTTGTTGTGAAAGTATTTGGCTAGAGTTTCTGTTATTTGGTTATCATTTGTAATGATGTTATCTCCGTCTGTTATTGCGGGTATTTTTCGATATGTGTTTAGTCCTCTCATTTGTTTGATTTTGGTCCACATTTGGGCGGGAGGGGTATCTGAAGTTATGCTGTTTACAAATTTTTTCCATGATTCTTTTTTGCTTTTCTTCAGAACTCGTTTGGATCTTGCACGAATTTTCTTAAAATAAATAAGATCTTCAGTGCTACGGGTTTTGCGATATCTATTAAGAGCCTTCTTGTATTCTTTTGTTGCTAGTTTGCAGGAGTCATTCCACCACGGGACAGTCTTTCTTGAGGAATTAATAGTGTATTTGCCTATGCACTGGTCAGCTGCAGTTAGGATACAATTTTTAAATTGCTCTACGGCATCGTCGATGTTTTCCCTGAAAATTTCTTGGTTTGAAAGGTCCTCAACAGTATCGCTGAATAAACTCCAATTTGCACCGGTAATTTTCCATTTGGTTTTGACTTCTGCAGTTTCTGTGATATGACTTGAGATAAGGATGGGGTAGTGATTGCTATCGTATAAGCTATCTAGTGTTTTCCACTGAAGCAAAGGAGCAGTTCCAGGATCGCAAAAACTTAGGTCTATGGAGGAAGATGTTCCAGACTGGATGTGAAAATATGTAGAGCTCCCTGTATTCAAGAGGTTGATGTTGGAGTTACTTATGATATCTTCTATAAGTTTTCCTCTCCCAAAAGTGCGCTGGGAGCCCCATGTTGTGCTGTGGGCGTTGAAGTCTCCAACTAAGATGAAGGGGTTTGGGAGTTGTTTTATGAGATCTTTTAGTTCTGTACTGAATAGGTTATAGTTTGGAGGGATATATATATATATATATATAGAACAAATTGTTATTTTGTTGGGACACCATGCGGTTATTGCAATCGCCTCTAAGCTTGTGTGTAGGTCAAACTTTTGATGAAAGATATCGTTAGAAACAAAAATAGATGAGCCTCCACTTGCTCGTAGGTGTGTTGGTCTTAAAACGTTGTAACTGGTGTAGTGTTTTAGATAAGGGTTGTGAGCTTTGGTGAAATTGGTTTCTTGGAGACAAATAAAATTGGGCGAAGAGTCCGATATAAGTTTTTGTAAGTATTCTAGTCTGGGATAAAACCCATCACAATTCCATTGAATTAGTCTTAACATAATGTTAGTATTAATAAGAGCTGATTTGAGAGGATTGGGATGATTCTGAACTATCAGAATTATAGTTGTCTTCGGTATGATCGGAGGAAAGCTTTGGGTTGGACAAATTTTCGGGGTCTTCTGGATCAGTGTTCAAGGCCTTTCTCAGTTTTTTGGTTAGACGGGTTAACCTACTTTTCGTAGACCTCTCCTGACAAGCTGGGTGCAATGCTTGAATGTTAGCAATTAGCCCTGGAACATTTTCTGTAAACTTAAGAGCTTCAGCGTAGGGGTTACTACATCCAAAAGTGTTTTCAATAAATGCTATCAAGTTTTCTGGGGGAATAACAAGTGATTCTGAGGTTTTCTTAAAGGCTTCTTTGATAGAGTCTTTTGTTAAATCACAAAGGTAACGATCTGAGGCTGAACTTGTTCTGGGTTTCTTTTTTGGTTTCTTAATATCATTACTAGGGGGAGGCATGATGTTATCCTCGGACAGATTTGTGACGGATATGTTATCGGGAATATCGGTCTGCTCACTAGTACTTTCGACTTCAGAGTGGCCACGTTTGTATGCGGGCGTTTTTGAGGGTGTAGCATTGTTTAGTTCTGAAGTGGGGATATGTGGTGGTATTTCGGGTTCTATAGGAGATTGTAGTGGTGTGGGATCTGTTGCGTGGGTTGGTATGTACGACTGAGTCTGGGGTGTTATATGATTGGGTGGAGGATTGGGGCAGTTTGAGGCAATGTGCCCTGACATCTTGCATATGAAGCATTCCATTTTGTCTGATGACAAAAATATTCTGTTTTCAATTCCTTCGAATGTGATGACTAATGAAGTTTGCAGATTGAAATTGTCATCAGAGGTATAAACATAGACTTGCCTTCTAAAGCTCATGATATGCGAGTATTCATCACCGGGGATGCCTGCTCTTAGAAATGAGACGGGGGAGGCCAGTTGGAGCCCAAGATCTTTTATGGCATTTTCTGCAAGGTCGTGTGGGATACATGGAGATAAATTGGATATTATTATCCTTTTGTTGGGAGAGACTAGTCTGCGGACATTCAAGATAGAGTTTCCTACTGTTAACATAGGATGAGACTTTAAAAGTTTGTCGACGAGTTCTGAGTTTGATAAATAGATACATATTCTGTTATTAGATATCCTAGATGCAAATAAGATTTGTTTGGGACCAATAGCGTCACCTACTGCCTTGACATAATCGAACAATTTTAGACTTTCATCGGCATGTAATACTATGTCTTTTTCTCGCTTCGGGAAGGTTGATCTCGGAATTTTTTTCGTTGCGTTTGCATATGAGGAAGTTGGTGTAGAAGTTTGTTGAATATTTTGTGACATCTTGAAGTTTGAACTGTAAGGAGACTAATTTGGTTGTCGCTACCCTTGTAGTCAAAAGTAGACGAACAGTTTAATTACTTGTTGGTATTAGTTAGGTTTTATATATTTTCTCTTCCGAAAATACATATTTGGTAGGCCTACGCCACTGGAAGCAGGCCAAGTTTTTGAATAATTCACCAATTTGCTAATTAACTGTTCGATTCAAAAAACAACATGCAGTTAGGCTTATCAATATGTACGATAAAGTCTGGTCTTACTTGTAATTTGTTAATTTCACAAAAACACTATAAATACTAGCAGAACACTAAGCGATGTTACCTCGTTGAAGTACACACTCTCTATCTGTCGAAATTTTAAATCGTATATTAAAGTTTTATTTAACCAAACGTTAAATACGTAGCTAAAACCGATAAAATTTATTTTCTCGTGAAAGAATGGCTCTTTTCTGATCAAATACCATCGATGCTTCGTCGTCAGTGCAATAAAGCTTCTCGTATCGGAGGTGTCGAAGTGTGAACAGAAGGATGGATTACCGATATTACATTCCAGTATAATTGAAGGCCCATCAATAGCATCGGAAGAGGGATAAGCATACATACAGCAGCAGAGCAGTGAGAGAGCGTAATCCGGCTAGACTAAAGCTTTTGTAACGAGCCAACGCCATACAAACTCGCTATTACATCGGTGACACCTCTGAAAGCGCTGATAAGTTCACATTATTGCTCCGGTTATTACGTTTTGGATTACATTGTGAAGCTTGCCAGAGAGATTAATCTGGACTATCCGAATGGAAATTATTGTATTCTACGATGTATGGAGGATTTCGTTACATTGTTGACATTTGCCGGTTTCCTTTTGTTAACAGCCTTTCATCACTTTAATATCTTGCAATAATACTTCCTCATATTGTGACTTACACTAATATCGTTGTTTAATAGGAGGATTTGTCCTGAACATTAAAATGTTATTCTTATTCATATACACAATTGGAAATAGTTCTCACAACAGTAGTTTTCCAATTTCATTTTGAAAATTATTATCAAATTATTATAGATACAATTAACAAAATACATAAAATTGTTTTTATTATTTTTTTTGAAAAATTACTGTTTTGAAAGTTCTTATTGTTATTCATAGTCGACAAAGGCCTACAATAGGAGTGCTGCATATCACCGACACTTTTTAAAATCTATGTTGGTAAAGCTCCCCACCAGTGGAAATTGAAATGCAAAGAAATGGGCATACAGGCGGACGATGACACTTGCTTGTATACCCTCCAATTTGCCGATGATCAAGTAATATGTGCAAATGACAAAGAGGATCTCGAGTACATGACAAGAAAATTAAATGAGGAATTTGAAAAATGGAGTCTGATAATGAACATAAAAAAGACGTTGTACCTCTACGTAGGAGAGGAAATCACTGACAGTACGGTGTGAAGACTGTAGATACCTGGGAATGGGTCTACCCCAAAATCCCGGCAGCCAAAATCCCGACAGCCACAACCCCGACGGCCAAAATCCCGACAGGCCAGAATCCTGACAGGTTTCATAAGTTTCTTTTTAACATATAATTACATTTATTTCTTGTTTTTTGTTTATGGCCATCTGTTTTTTATTTTTTGTTACTAAACAAAAGTATTTACCATTTAATATGAACTAATTTTCTAAATAAAATTTCTAACATGGGTGTATGAATTAAATTATTTTTTTTGCCAATATATAGTCCAATAAAAGGTATATGTATAATCAAATCCTGAATTCAAGTTTACTTTCATATCATAGATAATATTATCATGTCACTTACAACCTTCCATTTCAGTAATTATAGCTTTTATATTATAAAATGAAGTAAATAATTTTTTCTTTTAAAATACCTAATAATTTACATGTCGGGATTGTGGCCTGTCGGGATTCTGGCATGTCGGGATTCTGGCGTGTCGGTGTTTTGGGCGGCACCGCCTGGGAATAAATTTAAAACGAAGAAGGGACGGACGACGCAGAGATAAACTGTAGAATAAATAAAACTAGAAAATTACTTAAATCTCTGAATGAAATATTATGGAGCACTGAAATACAAAAACAAAGAAAATTGAGAATATATGACACAATGATAAAAGCACACTGCCGTACGGATCTGAAACCTGGTCTTAAAGAATATCAAATAAGGAAAATAGAAGTCACGGAAATGGATGCATTAAGAAAAGCAGCTAAAAAAACGAAATTTGATAGGGTTGAAAACAACACAATAAAGGAAGAAAAGGGTCTAAAAGAAACTGTGACTGACTGCATAGAGAGAAAACAGCTTATATGGTATGGACATGTTCAAAAAAATATCAGAAGAAAGGTTACTAAAGAAAGTAGCAAAATGGATATCACCGGAACAGAGGAAACGAGGAAAACCAAAGAAATCGTGGATGGAAGAAGTTGGAAGATCAATGAGAGAACGAGAATTGAGAGAAGAAGATTGTAATGATCGGACGCGGTAGCAATTGGACATCGGACAACGTCGCAGTACGTTCTAACCCGAATTTATATGTACAGGGTGTTTCAAAAAAAGGTAATCCCGTCTCTAGGGTAGGTAAAAAACTGAGAAATAATTGGGGTTTGCTTAGTAAAAAATTTTTGTAACGCCATCCGTTTTCAAGATACAGGGCGTTGAAGAAAAAAAATTACGCATTTTTTACGATTTTGCCGAAACTACTGGCAACATTGTAATGAAATTTTACACGAATATGTTTTGGAAGCTGATACATCCCATGAATTTGTTTTTATATCTGATTCTCATAGAGGGCGCTAGCTAAACGGATCGTACTAAGTATTAGTCAATATAACTTTTTTAAGAGTATAATAATTAATCAAAATTTCAAGTAAACTTAAACAACATTCAATTTTACACGAAAAAGGTACTCTTGGTAAAACTCGATACTGTGTACCGTTTTCGGAATATTTTGATTTGAAAATTATGAAGTAATAATTGATGCTGGTATAAAGTAGTTAGTAATTAAACAAAACTCACAAGAAGAAAATTAAATTAATGACTAAGAACATAAAATAAAATTCAATTACAATAAGTGTTCAAAATGTCCTCCGTTTTCGCGAATACACAAGTCTATTCTTTTTTCTAAAGATTCCATTGACCTTCTAAACGGCAGGGGATCAGCTATGATGTCATTAAATTGACGTTGAATTCTTTCTTCCAATTCTTGACGTGAATTTATGTACCTCTGTAGCATAGACTTTTTCCTTAATATCCGACCAAACTGTGTAGTCCAAAGGGTTAAAATCGCATGACCGAGGAGACCAATGAATCGGAGCTTCTGCACCTCTACCAATCCATCGATTCGGAAAATGATTACTTAACCAATTACGACACCTTCTATGAAAGTGTGGTGGAGCTCCATCGTGCATAAAAAATAAAGATCTTGGCTCGTTTAGCGTTAAATCTTCTAATATCTCGAATAAGGAATTGTTTAAAAAATCAAGATACATATCATCATTTAAATTTCCAGGTAGAATATGATAACCTATTAATTTGTTACCTAAAGTTGCTGCCCAAACATTAACTTTAAATGAGTGTTGGTAATGTGATACCCTTTTGACTCGTGGATTCTCATCACACCAGTAGTGTGCATTATGGGAGTTAAACATACCTTGTCGCGTAAAGGTGGCCTCGTCCGTAAAAAGAATGTTAAAAAAATTGGATTGTGGGCTGTCCTTTGTTGCAATGTTTCACAAAAATCCACTCTAACCGGTAGATCATCTGGCAAGAGCTCTTGGACTTGTCTGTAATGATAAGGATGTAGTTGCTGTTCTTTCAGTATCCGCCAAGTACTTGAAGAAGAAGTATTAGTTTGTCTTGCTATATTCCTTACGCTAACTGTTGTATCTTGATCAAGTAAATTTAAAATATTAGTTTCTTTATTAATTGTTCTTGTTGTTCTTGATCTACCAGAAATTATTTTATTTGGTCTCACATTCCCAGTTTCTCGACAACGTCGTTTAATGGCTCTAAATGTTTTTTACTTGGTAAGTTTCTTCTAGGAAACTTTTTTGCATAACGTGTCACAGCTGCACTAGAACATCCTAAACAATCGCCTAAGGTTAATAACATGTCAGTGTATTCAACATTTGAGTACATTTTGATTTGATTTTACAAACAACAAGGTTTCAAAACTCTAATTATTTTTGATTTATTGTCATAACAATCAATAAATGTCAGATTTCCATGGCACACTTGGAGAAAATAGAGGTATACCTATTAGAACTTTATTATTACTACCAGCATCAATTATTACTTCATAATTTTCAAATCAAAATATTCCGAAAACGGTACACAGTATCGAGTTTTACCAAGAGTACCTTTTTCGTGTAAAATTGAATGATGTTTAAGATTACTTGAAATTTTGATTAATAATTATACTCTTAAAAAAGTTATATTGACTAATACTTAGTACGATCCGTGTAACTAGCGCCCTCTATGAGAATCAGATATAAAAACAAATTCATGGGATGTATCAGCTTCAAAAACATATTCGTATAAAATTTCATTACAATGTTGCCAGTAGTTTCGACAAAATCGTAAAAAATGCGTAAATTTTTTTTTCTTCAACGCCCTGTATCTTGAAAACGGATGGCGTAACAAAAATTTTTTACTAAGCAAACCCCAATTATTTTTCAGTTTTTTACCTACCCTAGAGACGGGGTTACCTTTTTTTGAAACACCCTGTATAAAAAAAGAAGAAAAATTCTTAATCAATTTATTCTTTATATACTTCTTGAGAGTTTAAAGTTAAAACTTCAAAACTAAAATATTATGGATATATACGTGTTTCCTAGTCCTCCCTAATATTTCGTCGTGTAACTTCTCAAAGATGTTCTAATCTCAATGTCCATAAAAACATGGTGTTCTTTGTCTATTATTTTGCCCTATAGTTAATATATTTTGGATCTTCCCCGTATCCATCCACAATCACATATCTTCAACTCGCCTATTCATATAATGCATTCAGCATTATTTATGGCCAAACTCACTCCAAACAGGCAACTAAGTTTATTGAGACGTCACTCTAAAAGCCTTTGATATAATAAAGCCAGCGTTTGTAATGAAAGTGAACAGCCGCGAAATGGCAGGCTTAAAACAAACCAAAAACCAAACAGTGAGTTTATTAAAAGAGATATGAATTATGTTTCCCGCATTGTGGCACTGTATATTTTTGACAAAGCCTCGTCGCATTGGCGGGGTCGTTTATCATAAAAATCTTGGATTATAAAAATTTACTTTGATGTCACGATTAATTCAATATGTTACTATTTATAACGTTTTAAAATGGTTTTTAAAACATAAAATTAAGCGGTGTTTTAAAAAGACAAAATACTTTTTGAAGAGGATACATAATATATGAGGATATTGACCGATACACTATGGGTCTTGCTGTGTGGTTTTGTAGATATTAAGAAACGTAATTTTATTTTTGAAGATATTCTGCTTTAGCGGCGAATCGATTGAGGGTAAAATTTGATTGATCCGCGCGCATGCGCACATCGACAGTATGGTATTAGTTGTTATACGGGCTCTGATTGGGTGTTGAAATTTTGAAATGATCTGTCAATAATTGTTCAATATGGAGGTTATCGGTAAACAAAAATATTGTATAATATTAGTTTTTATTGATGTGTGGACAGAAATAAAATCAAATTTATAATTATAGTGACTTTTTTAAATAGTTTTGAAAAGCCGCAGGTAAGTAATTCTAAATGTTTCATTTGGAAATACCTAATAGTTTCAATACCTATCTATTTGGAAAATTTAAACAAAATAATGTAGTTACCTATTAGTAGGCAATGCTTTAATTTACATAATCTGATTACGAACAAATTTTCTACAAATCTTTATCTCATATATCGTTTTCTTACTCTATATTTTGTTGTATTTTATTTCGACAAAAATCAAACTAATAATTTTATTAAATTCATATAAATTTATGGTGTAAACGTTTAGTTTGTGTATATTCCCACATGACGTATACGAGAGTTTGGTGCAGTTTGAAATGGCGTCAACTTTCGTACGGCGCGGTAGACGTGAAGTGGGTTCAAGCCCCAAGCAAGTTATTATTTTTTTATTTTTTTTTATAGATTTTATGATTGTAAGTATATTATTATATAATTTTTGAAGATATTCTTCTTTTTTGAAAGTGGTAGATAAGAAAGTTAGTTTGATTTTTAAATAAAATAAGTACAAATAACCTTTTAAGTATATTTACTTCGTTTAAATTATCTATTATATAATAGAAGAATATCTTCTTACGTGCGTACAAAGTACACACACGTTCTTTTTTTTACAAATAAATTCCACAAACAGCAATTAACATATTTTCATTATTTCTTCTTTCATCCCCTGGCTTCTCCTATACTACTGGTCGGTTGTACTTACGGTCAATATTCAGTTTGTCATAGAGTATTTTATTCTTCTTCTTAAATCAGGAGAGACTTGTGCAGTGGTGTCATGGTGTGGGAACGCCGTTCCCACACTGGTTAAGAAAAGAAAAAAAAAATAAATAGAGAATTTAGGTTTTGTAAACAAAAATTAGCAGTGCGTTCCGGCACTGCTAATTTTGCCATGACACCACTGGACTTGTGAGTCTCTGGCACTTGCTCGTAAGTCCTTTTTACCGGGTGTCCCAATAAGAATTGCTCTCGGCCATATCTCAGGAACCGTTTATAGTACAGCTTCGAGAAAAACAATTTATAACAAAAGACGCCTCTGGAAAAGCCTGGAAATTATTTTCATAATTGTAGGTCTACCGCTAGAGGGCGTAATTAAATAACAAAAATTTAAAAATCAAAATTTTACAAAATTTGACTAATAAAAGGGCACTGGAAATCCGATCATATTATTCTTCATAAAATTCTTCGCGTATCTGATTTCACAAGCTTAAGTCTACCTTGGCAAATAAGAGGTGGGGGTGAGTGGGAACCTTGTTATGAAAAAAGGGCTGTAAGTCCGGTTCTGCTAAATCCAATTTTGCAAACTTAGTCTTGTTGAAAGAAGCGCTTTTTTGTCAATGTAAGAGTCATAATTTCGAAACAGCCTAATAAGCAATATGCCAGCTAGAAGGCGTTATTTAATTTTTTTTCAGAAATCTAGTTTTATTTGGAAAATATTAAATACAATTATGCATTTATAATCCTGTATTACAAAATTGGACCAAACTAGCAACAGAATAGCGAAAACGGCATGTCGATACCTTTTTTTTATCTCGAGATATCTTAAGAAACGTGTAAATTTGAAACATACCTGTTACTGTTATGTGTAAACGAAGTTAAGGAAAAGTAGTGTGCTGTGGAAAAAACAAAAAACATTTTCCAGATTTCAACGTATATAACTATAACAATAAGACAAACAACACTATAAAATATAACAATGAAATAAAAACAACTACTTAATGACGACCTAAATATTCAAATTGTTGCCCATCATTTTCGATGCAAGCATTATTAATTTACTCTTTCAAGACATTGATTATTAACTATACCATGTGTAGTTATTAATCAATGTTCAAGAGTAGATTAAACAGCAGTTTCAATTAATGCTCTTGAAATGCTTTGAATGGCGTTTCGTATTCTCTGGATCATGTTTTCTGGAGTAGTGGGCCTAGCTGCAAAAACAAAAGTTTTTTAATCCGTCCCTATAAATAAAAGTATATTCTGTCCTTTAGAGATTTTTTTGAGACTTCTATTCAATCTACTTTTGAAAGAGTAAATGCTTGCATCGAAAATGATGGGCAAGAATTTGAGCATTTAGGTCGTCACTAAGTAGTTGGTTTTACTTCTTTGTTATATTTTACAGTGGTGTTTGTCTTATTGTTGTTTTAACTAATTATATACGTTAACGTCTGGAAAATGTTTCTTTGTTTTTTCTACAGCACACTACTTTTCGTTAACTTTGTTTACAGGTGACAGTAACAGTTATGTTTAAAATTTACACGTTTCTTAAGATATCTCGAGAAAGAAAAAAGGTATCGCCATGCGGTTTTCTCTATTCTGTTGCTAATTTGGTCTAATTTTGTAATACAGGATTAAAAATACATACTTGTATTTAATATTTTCCAATAAAAACTAGATTTCTAAAAAAAAATAAATAACGCCTCGTAGCTGGCATACTGCTTATTAGGCTGTTTCGGAATTATAACTCATACATTGACGTAAAAGAGCTGTTTTCAACAAGTCTAAGTTTGCAAAATTCGATTAAGCACAACCGGACTTACAGCCATTTTTTAATAACAAGGTTCACATTCACCCCCACCTCTTATTTACAAAGGAAGACTTAAACTTTTAAAATCAAATATGCGCAGAATTTTATGAAAAATACGATGATCGGATTTTCAGTGCCCTTTCATTGCACAAATTTTGTAAAATTTAGATTTTTTAATTTTTGATATTCAATTACGCCCTCTAGCGGTGGACCTACAATTATGAAAATAATTTCCAGGCTTTTATCGAGGCAACTCTTGTTATCATTTTTTTCTCAAAGCTGTACTATAAACGGTTCCTGAGATATGGCCGAGAGCCATTCTTATTGGGACACCCGGTACAACACCTTGTTCTTTTCCTTAAACTCTAATAATTTATTTGCCATTCTGAACGATTGTTCATACACCTTACCTAGTTTGTATGGGTGGTTTCTTAAAGGAAATGACCAGTCACCATTTCAGTGACTGTTTTGATCCCTCGTTTATTGAGGTTCATTAAATTGTTCGAGAGTTTTTATCAATATTCTTGATTATTTGTTTGTCTGGATTTGCCTTTGAGCGGATCTCCACTTCTTTTGATGATTCTCCATCAGCCATTTCTGAACTGCGTTTTTCGTAACATCTTTAGTGTTGCCACAGAAAGGTTCTGGGCCGTCAAAAGTTTCTCTCGAGCATTGTTTTGCCAATATATCTGCTCGTGCCTTCCCATGGACCCCATCATGACGCGCCACCCATATTAAAGACACTTTATTGTCTTGTGCCTGGTTCCTAAGGAGATCTTTGCAGTTCCTTATCAGTTTTGATTTCGTAAGTAGTGAGCAGTGATTTCCGCTTGGCTATCTGTGTAAATGTTAATTCTCTTATCTTTTGGATCTCCATCTATGACTTCATCAATTCAGGCCACCAAAGCAAAAACTTCAGTCTTTAACCTAGTTTTGTGTTGACCTAGGCCGTAAGATTTATTATAGTTACATGTTTGCCCAAAGACCCCTGATTCAGTAAAATGAGCAGTTTTAGATCCATTAGTGAACCATATTAAGTTCCCATTAATATTTGGGACTTTTTGTTCTCTAGATGATATAACTGTGTTAATCTTCTCAGTGAAGATTGTTTCTGGCATCATCATATCTGAGTTCATCATACAAATGGATTCCCAAAGTATAATCCCAGTAGTGTCTGTGCGGCTACTCAATACATAATTCGGCCTCCAAGTATGGTTTGATTTGAGTCTTACGATGGTCATAAAGGCTATCGCCGAAATATATAATTCCAGCGGAGGGATAACCTCTAATCAAACCGTTACAAAGGTGAAGCCGGCTAGGTGCCACAAGAGCAGTGGCAGGCAAACAGTGGATTAAGCAGTAGTCAATTTAACCCGGTCTATATAGACATTTCAAATAACAAAAATTGCCGGAGAGCCAAATTTTGGTGGAGAGCTAGAGTATACCATAACAAATAAAGTTTAAAAAGTCCCCATCGATCCCATGTGTGCGTCAAAAGTTATTCGGGGTCAAAGGTCAAAATTTGAGATTTTTTGTATTTTTTTCGAAAACGGTAAGTTTTATCAAAAAAAACCTTAAACCAAAGTTGTAGATCTTAAAATTCTCTACAAAAATAGTCCTTAATATTTTTTTCCTAAGAGTTGCCATTCCTGAGATATCGCGATTCAAAGAGTCACATTATACATGATATGCACACGTTTCCACACCACCTGTGAGGTAGTGTACTCGGCGAGTTTTTTTACCGTGGTTTCCCCTGTAGGCCTACTCCACTAACTGTTTTGACAATTTTAGGATAATTTAAGGAAACAATACCGGTCAAGTTCTAGATATTACCTTATTATTGATATTGATTATTGATATTGCTATTGATTATTAGGTTAACTATTGTTTTGATTTCTTTAGATATTTTAATCAGATTCATATTCTTGAAAGTCTACTTCAACAGTCAAGTCTTCTTCGATTTCATCTTCTTCCTCTTCCTCTTGCTGGATGTTCAAAAATTGTTCAAATGTGACTTAGTCATTGGTCTCTTTATTAAAATCACAGGAGTCTTCCTCTGTTGTACTAAATTGGACATTTGAGCAAGACTGACCTTGGCAGTTGGTACACACTAGAGAACACAGCAACCCGACTTTTTTACATCCACATTTTGCACTACAACCTTTTTTGCAATTGCAAAAAATAGTGTTAAGGAGTTTTTCCGGAGCAGGTGGGAGTAAGGTTTTAATCGGTTCCAGAGTATTATCTATTAATTTCCAACCCCAGTCTTCTGGATTCAGTTCATTGCCTAGCCATGTTTGAACTTGATAATATACTCGATACAAATGTTGAAAAGTAGATGCTGATGTTGGAGGAAGACAAAAGTTAAGTATCGGTATTTATCAAGACAAATAATTTTTTTTGGAGCTCCATAAACCGCAAGAAGAAAGCTGAAAGAAAGCTGAAATGTTAACTGACAAATTAACAGCTGCGAATATTGAAGTGAAACAAGCTAAAAATGACGTAGATGTCCTTATAATTGAGACAGCAATTGAAAAATTTAAGGCAACAAACACAACAATTGTAGTTGGTGAAGGTGTTGATTTGTTGGTACTGATTACTGCAAGGACTCCAGTAGATAAAGTTATTTATTTTCTGAAACCGGAAGGGCTCAACAGCGAACAGAGATATATTCTTCGAATAGTTTATCGGCTTATCCCAAATGCTAAAAGTACATTTTATTTTTACATGCGATAACCGGCTGCGACACTACGTCCGCAATGTATAGAAGGGGCAAAACGTCAGTACTTAAATTATTCGAAAAAAAAAAGATTTGACTGACTGCTGTAAAGTTTTTACAGAACTTGATTCTACACCGCAAACAATAATTACGGAAGGAATTCGCTTTCTTCTTGCGGTTTATGGAGCTCCAAAAGACATTATTTGTCTCGATAAATACCGATACTTAACTTTCGTAAAAAATACGCGAAACAAGAAACAAGTACAACTATCATGTCTTCCTCCAACTGCTTTTCAACATTTGTATCGAGATATTATTAAGTTCAAACATGGCTAGGCAATGAACTGAATCCAGAAGACTGGGGTTGGAAATTAATATATAATACTCTGGAACCGATTAAAACCTTACTCCCACCTGCTCCAGAAAAACTCCTTAACACTATTTTTTGCAATTGCAAAAAAGGTTGTAGTGCCAAATGTGGATGTAAAAAAGTCGGGTTGCTGTGTTCTCTAGTGTGTACCAACTGCCAAGGTCAGTCTTGCTCAAATGTCCAGTTTAGTACAACAGAGGAAGACTCCTGTGATTTTAATGAAGAGACCAATGACTCAGTCACATTTGAACAATTTTTGAACATCCAGCAAGAGGAAGAGGAAGAAGATGAAATCGAAGAAGACTTGACTGTTGAAGTAGACTTTCAAGAATATGAATCTGATTAAAATATCTAAAGAAATCAAAACAAAAGTTAAGCTAATAATCAATTGCAATATCAATAATCAATATCAATAATAAGGTAATATCTAGAACTTGACCGGTATTGTTTCCTTAAATTATCCTAAAATTGTCAAAACAGTTAGTGGAGTAGGCCTACAGGGGAAACCACGGTAAAAAAAAACGCGTCGAGTACACTACCTCACAGGTGTGGTGTGGAAACGTGTGCATATCATGTATAATGTGACTTTTTGAATCGCGATATCTCAGGAATGGCAACTCTCAGGAAAAAAATAGTACGGACTATTTTTGTAGAGAATTTTAAGATCTACAACTTTGGTTTAAGGTTTTTTTTGATAAAACTTACCGTTTTCGAAAAAAATCCAAAAAATCTCAAATTTTGACCTTTGACCCCGAATAACTTTTGACGCACACATGGGATCGATGGGGACTTTTTAAACTTTATTTGTTATGGTATACCCTAGCTCTCCACCAAAATTTGGCTCTACGGCAATTTTTGTTATTTGCCATGCATTTTGATGTCTAAGTTGACCGGATTAATTGAAGCAACGGGAAGAGAGTGGATGGAAAATGGTCGACGATGAAGAAGATACTCAAATATAATTTTTTTGTTACATTTTTTATTGATTTGGAAACTAATAATCACTATGTAGGTATAGCTACTTAATTCATGTTTTGTTAAGTTTGTATGTATTGGTCGTATAAGACAGTCTTTGCTTGGATTTACAAAGAATTTTCAAAATTGTAACATTTTTAATATGAAATAAAAATTTCTTTATTTAAGAAATTTTTATTTCTTTTGTTTCCATCTGGTCTTTAATATGACACGATTTCTTTTTATTGCACAATTTACTCACCTAGTGATTAATCTTATTATACACTAAGCATCAAAATTAACGCACCACCATAAAAATGGCACATTTTTGGTGTCTCGTATTTCCTAAACCTGTTGTCCGATTTGAGTGATCTTTTTAGTATATTATAGCTTTATTCTTTAAGAATATCGATTTAATAATCTTATTGCTAAACAGGTAAGGGTCATTGTATACCGGGGGTAAAAATGATAGTGTGTTTTTTCTTCAAACTTTTCAAAATTAAAACTCAACTGTAGCCTTAGGCTTTCTTAACATTCTATTTTTTTATTCATTCGCTAATGTTAGATAATAAAAAAGTTAGTTACTTTAATAACTAGCAATGTTATTCATCAATACTGGGTGTTTCTAAATAAGTGCGACAAACTTTAAGGCTTAATTATGCATGGAAAAATAATGACCGTATGCTTTATAAACATATGTCCCCAAATGCTTTGATTCCGAGATACGGGATATTGAAATTTTTCTTACAAACTGACGACTTATTTGCTCTAAAACTGGTTGAGATATGCAAATGAAATTTGGTAGGTTTTAAGAGGTAGTTATTGGGCATTTTTGACATGCAATTAAGAATTTTATATTAACCATTGGCTTGCATACGGGTATAAACATTTTAGATACATCCCGTATGCACGCCATTGGCGAATATAAAATTTTTAATTGTATGTCAAATATGCGCAATAACTACCTCTTAAAACCTACCAAATTTCATTTGCATATCTCGACCGGTTTTAGAGCAATAAATAAATCGTCAGTTTGTAAGAAAAAATTCAACATCCCGTATCTCGAAAACGAAGCACTACCCCTTAAAATTTGTCGCACTTATTTAGAAACACCCTGTATTGATGATTAACATGGCTAGTTGTTAAAGTACCTAACTTTTTTATTATCCCACATAAGCGAATGAATGAAAAAGAAAAATGTTAAGAAAGCCCAAGGCTATAGTTGAGTTTTAATTTCAATATTTTATATACGCTAGCTAGAATATTCAACAGGGTATTCCAAACTTTGAGGAAAATACACACTATCATTGTTACACCCGGTATACAATGACACTTACCTGTTTAGCAATAATATTATTAAATCGATATTCTTAAAGAATAAAGCTATGATATACTAAAATGATCACTAACATCGGACAACAGGTTTAGGAAATACGAGACATCAAAAATGTCCCGTTTTAAGGTGGTGCGTTAATTTTGATGCTTAGTGTATTTTGCTTTTTGTTATCTTTCAATGTATATCCTTGTAAGTCTTATTTATTATCTATGCTTATGACTCTGCATTTCCCAATGGACTAGCCATGACTAGTTCTAAAATGACATGCCTGTCACTCCAGAAGAGCTTCTTCTTCTTTTTGTACTTGTGTTGTTGAACATTTTTTGAGGGGTAGACTGCCAGCTATCTCTCCAACCCTTTGGTGGACTTCCCTGTAGTCGCTTGCTGGCTGATTTTTCTTCTAGTTCAATTCTTGGTAATTTATGATCTTCCATCCTTTCTACAAGATTATGCAGTTCTCGCTATTTTCTTTATATTTTCCTACCTCATCTCACTACATTCTGTACGCCACATTGTTCCCTAATGATGTTGTCTCTTCCTCTGTCACTTATCTTTTTCTGCGCTCTTAGTATTTTCATTTCAGTTGTATGTATCATCATACTTTTGGTTTTATTAGTGTCTTCCTACGATTCTACTTCAATACAGGTTTTACAAATTTTAACTTTACTATCCGTTCGCATGTTTTTTCAGACATCTGTTAAACATCTAGATATGAGTGCGGCCCTCATTATTGATCTGCCCTCTTAGGTCTCTGACTAGGTCGTGTTAACTAGATAAATCTACGTGACGGTATTGGAATTACCTCAGCTGCTCCATGAGCTTTTTTCTCCGTTATGAGCTTACATCTAATCGGATCTTATAGGATAGCTATAGTACGGCTTTTCGTTTACTGCGTGGATTATTTCATGTTATGTCGACGACATGTTTGGTAAAAGTTGTCTTTGTAGGTCCTGCTAAGTCCTGCAATATTTGCTAGGATAATTTCCGGGATTCTGGCACAATTCTGTAAAATATGTATAATTGAATTTTACTATATCCAATGCTTTTGTTAGATCAACGAAGCATTCATATGTTGGATTTGTGTATTCTACCGACTTTCCTTTCAAGTTTAGTAATGAATATTGCGTTCATCGTGGACCTATCCTTTCTGAAACCTTGTCGTTTTGCTCTGATCTCTATTTGTGATTCCAATTTGTCCTTTGGTACGCTTGTGAATAGATTAACAATATTTGTTGTGTTTAAGAGAGTTACTCCTCTGTAGAGATAATCGGAATTGTAATACTGGTATGCCAGTCCTTTGTCTAAAATTTTTTATCTCCTTTCTGTCTCAAATTTTGTTAAACGATACTGTGAGGTATTTTGCTGGTTACTGGCTCCCACATTTCAACGTTCGTTCTGTGTTCCATTAGCCAAGCCGCACACCAAAGAAACATGAAACGAAAAACATGAAACATGAAACGAAAAACATGTTTCATGAAAAGAAAACACTGCTAAAAACATCTCAAAGTCCGCCTACTAATGAAACGAGTGTGATTCATGCTCATGACACATTTTTATTTTCGGAGAGTCTCATAAATGGCCGGATATATATTTGTTTAGCAGTGGTTTATTTCCATGAAACGTAATTTACGTTTCATGTTTCTTTGATGTGCGGTCGGGCTTAGGTACTCAGAAGAGCACTAATTTTAAAGCGTTTCTTGCCGTTCTTGCTTTATATGTATCAAATTTTCGTACTAATAGCCCATCATTTAAAAAAAAGCTCTGAGTTAATCATCAGTCACTCCATTTCCTCATGTATGTTCTTCTGTTTCCTTTCTTCAGAGTATTAGAGTGTAGACTGCATGGGGTAAGCCAAAAAATTGTGAATGTGGTTTCATTCTGCACCAATATAATATGATCCCCTAAGTATAAGTGATGGTAATAATGATGAACACTTTATGATGGATTTGGTTTTCAACAGATTTTTACCTTTTGCAATTTAGTATTACGATATTCTGTAGAATGATTTCCACATAATAATAAAAACAGATCAGTATAAAATACTTATATTTATAAATATAAAATCCCGCACATATTAATTTAAGTAACACCCGCTTAAACATGTTAAAGATCTACACCTTCCCTCCTCACAATCAAAACATCAAAACCCCTTACCGAAATATGTCCAAATTAATTTAGCCCTATCTTTTATACCCACTTTTCCAAAATTAGAATCAGCTGTCTTCAATGCTTTTTATGTTTTTGAGGGGTCTGTTGTCAACCCTTCGTTGTCGCGTGAGTGTCTTTTTAAGGGATGCGCTCCTTCAAAAGATAGACCACATATGCGAAAAGAAAAAACAACTAATAAATCTGCAATAGAACTCTAAACCCTTTTCCTGTGTAGTGGAAGGGCTGCCTAATTTATGTCTAATTTTAGATTTAAAATAGATGTTTGACAACATTACTTAATGGGGACATTTAACTTGAAAATATGCTTTAATTTCTTTATTTATCTGTACTGACAGTGAGAGTTTAACAAAAAATGTACCACGTGGCATTCTTATCTATTAACTTAACAATTAGAGAAAAAAACGAACAGCTGATAAAAAACTGTTATTGTCATTGCGTCATTTTAGGGAGAGATCTGTATGCCTTTGGAAAAAATTTATTATATTTTTTTGATACCGTATCACTTTTGAAGACGTTTATTTCTACAGTAAGTTCTTCTATCAAAGACTTAGTTATTATTACAAGTACCAAATTTTAATTTGGTATTAAATTTATTCTGATTCAGGTTATTTTTCAATGGCTTGTTAGTTAAACGGGCTGTTTCGTGAAAAATTATCATCCATGTAATTGTCACTTTGATTGTTTCTTATTGCCTTAGCAAAATAGATAAGTAACTTTAGATTTTTAGATGATAACATTATAAAGTATGATATATCTTGCTGTTTAGTTGATAGTTTGCTAATGCCATCATTAAGTAATTCCTCTGTTACAGTTTGGTAAATTCCTGTCATTGCTCATTATTATATTTGATACCACACTTTTCCAGTTATTCCTGCATCTCATTCTCTAACCCCTTTGTTTCTGGCGAAGGTTCTAAGTTAATTTTTTTGTGACTTTTGTGAATTCTTGTTTTCTTTGGGTTTTATTATTTGGTCTGCCATTTCTATTAGTATTTTTTTTATTTTCTTTCGATATAGTATAAGAGCTGTGAGACATTTTTGAGTAGGTATTTTAGGCAACCTGAAAATTTTTCAGGTGACTTTTCTATGATAGCCTAATACAAAAATGCCGGTCTGGCTGGAGGGTAGCGGTTATTTTCCCCAAAAATCCACCCCAAAGTTAAAAAAAGGGCAAAAATTGATATTACAAAAAATACCATTGACGTGACTTTAAAGTAAATTTAAATATTCAAATATAAAGAAAATAAACAGACCAGGCGATTTGAGGGCGATTTTAACTCTGCAAGATACTTGCATGGGCGTCCCAGGATTATTTTCAGGGGATGCATCTGAACTTCACAAGATTTCATCTGAATCTGTACATACTATTAACGAGTATAAAATATACAACTATACATGCATAGCTATGTACACTCCTTCCGGGCAGGGAGGTGCAATTGTTATTTTGACAGGGTATTTTTTAATATTAAAAATAAATATTCTAAAAAAGACAGGTTTTTTTTGGTGAAATTTTCCAACTGCCATGTGATCAAACAAATTACGGGTGCATATAAATGAAAAGCGCTATAGGTAAGCACCAGTGTGAGAAAGAGCGTATACCGATAGCTGTTTGCGTCCTCTGTTCTAACTGAGCGAGTCCGTTCGCTCGAGAAAAATCACGTGACCTAGCGATAACCATGTTGTAACTTTTTCTTAATTAAAGGAAAATAATACGTACTATACAATACAGTGATGAGCAAGCTAATAACCGGCAAAATAGCTCAAAAGGTTGAAAACATAACACATTGCGAAACAAAAAGAGTTTCATCTCTTTTTGTTTCGAGATGTATTATGTTTTCCATCTTTTGAGCTGTTTTGCCGGTTATTAGCGCGCTCATCACTGTAGATTTTGCAAATATGATAGAAAAAAAAACAAATGTATTATTATAAATATATAGGTAGAAAAGTATTAAACTATAGACTAAATTAATTCTGTGTCTTGTACTTCTTCTTCAAACTCCTCATCTGAGCTTAAATATTCATTCTCTTTTTCTTTGTTAGACTCCCCTCAAGACTCAGATTCGTCTTCTACCTAATCTGTAAATAGTTATAATATGTATTTAGAGTTAATTAAAAGATTATTAGTGATTAATTAATTGAGTTGCTACGTATTCTTTCTTTTAAAACCAATACTTAATACTTTTCCTTATATAACCAATCACACCAGGTTTTTTATTTCTTAGTATATGACCAAAGTAGCTCATTTTTTTCCTTCATAGTGTTGAGTATTTCTTGTCTAATTTTCATCTTTCTTAATGTTTCCGCGTTTGTTACGTGTTGTGTACATTATTTTTTTACATTATTCGATAACACCACATCTCAACAATGGCAAGTCTTTCTTCAGATGCGCCCGTGGTTGTGCAGGCTTCGACTCCGTACAAAATGACAGAGAATACGTAGCAAATCAATTAATTAATCAGTAATTAATTTTTAATAAATTCTAAATGCATATTACAACTATCTACAGTTCATGTAGAAGAATAATCTGAGTCTCGAGGGGAGTCTGACGAAGAAGAAAAGAATGAATATTTAAGCTCAGATGAGGAGTTTGAAGAAGAAGTACAAGATTCGGACACAGAATTTATTTAGTTTATAGTTTTATAATTTTCTACCTATATATTTATAATAATAAATTTGTCATTTCCTATCATATTTGCAAAATCTATTGTATAGTACGTATTATTTTCCTTTAATTAAGGAAAAGTTACTTAAAAAACTATAATATATAACAATTACTCTAACGTTTCGAGGCACAACAACATGGGTATCACCAGGTCACGTGATTTTTCTCGAGCGAACGGACTCACTTCGCTAGAACAGAGGACGCAAACAGCTATCGGTATACGCTCTTTCTCACACTGCTGCTTACCTATAGCGCTTTTCATTTATATGAACCCGTAATTTGTTTGATCACATGGCAGTTGGAAAATTTCACCAAAAAGCTGCCTTTTTTAGAATATTTATTTTTAATATTAAAAAATACCCTGTCAAAATAACAATTGTACCTCCCTGTCCAGAAGGAATATACATAGCTATGCATGTATAGTTGTATATTTTATACATGTTAATAGTATGTACAGATTCAGATAAAATCTTCTGAAGTTAATATGCATCCCCTGAAAATAATCCTGGGACGCCCATGCAAGTATCTTGCAGAGCTAAAATCGCCCTCAAATCGCCTGGCTTGTTTATTTTCCTAATATTTGAATATTTAAATTTACTTTAAAGTCACGTCAATGATATTTTTTGTAATAACAATTTTTACCCTTTTTTTAACTTTGGGGGGGATTTTTGGGGAAAATAACCGCTACCCTCCAGCCAGACCGGCATTTTTGTATTAGGCTATTATGGAAGAGTCACCTGAAAAATTTTCAGCTTGCCTAAAATACCTACTCAAAAATGTCTCACAGCTCTTGGACCAATACTTTTGTAGATCTGTAATGTTGTTTCTTGTGACTTCTTTAATAACGTCTTTGTAATTGTCTCAATTCTTCTTTATATATCTACGTTGTTTTGTTTCTTGCGATTTTTTCTTTTCTTGTTAATATTAGTTGTAATTATTATTATCTTTTGTTTGGATATGCGCAATATGTGATGAGATTTTAACCTTTACTTGAATTATTACAGTTCTACATATCCCGCATTGCCACCCTGAAATGGAAAGGCGCCGGACACGTCGGCGTCGCCCGAATCAGTGATGGGAGATGGACGAAGAGATTACTTGAGTGGAGGCCGAGATTAGACAAAAGAAGTAGAGGAAGACCACCTACTCGTTGGACTGACGATCTCAAAAAAATGTCTAGAAATTGGATGCAAAGTGATCAAAATAGATCACAATGGACGAAAATTGAAACACGCTGAAAGTCCTCCGTCTAAATATTTGAAATTCCGACACAGTAATACTTTCGCTACGCCCTGTATATCGATCTTCCGCATAGGCAGAGTATGGCGTTTTTCAATTCTCACGGGATTTGGATGTTTATTTCGGTTTTTGCGATTCTTTGAAATTTGGTGTACAAAGGTGCCCCAAATTGTTTATATCCTACAAAATTGTAAACGGAATATTTTTCAAAGAGGTTCCACGTTAAGTAGGGACTCAGAGTATTAAAAGGTTTTTATGATATTTACAGTTTTGGTTTGTCGGTTATGTGTTCGTCGGTATATCCAAATAGCTAGAGGAAGAACCCCTGCTATGCTCTAGACTGTTGCAGTCTAGAAGATGAAAGATTTTTATGACTTTCTCAGACACAAATTTATTGAGGGTGTATTGCAACCGGAAGGCTCAACCTAAAATAAGCCGATGTCTTTAGTAATATTGGTTCTAAAAACTAACTGTAATATTGTATGAGTCATCGCATTTCGTGTAAACTCGAGGGATTTTGTTATTGCGAAGTTTAAGTAATTGTAATTGGTTGAGGGTAAAACCATCATGGCGTTCGAGGGATGTCTTGAGAGTTTTTCTGACCATTTGATTGGTAGAGAAATATCTGGTATGATTCCTATTGGTCTAAGTAGGAAGTCACTTTTTTTTTGGGAGAGGAACCCAAGTTTTAGAAGGATCGAGTTAGCGGTCCTAGTGATCAGTTCCGTATAGGCTATCATCATGTTCAGTTGAGTTTAGTTTTGGTTCCTTAGGGCCATCGTCATGGAGAAGAGTTCTCCCAGGGCCATCATCGAGTTAAGTTGAGTTTTGGTTCCCTTAGGGCCATCGTCATGGAGTTGAGTTCCATTAAGTGTTTCGGAATGTAGTTTTCCAGTTTCCCAGCCGGCTAGGTTAATTCCAGCCCGGTGAATGTGATGGTGTATCGTGAACTCCGGCGATTTTCCCGCTGTTTCTAAGCAAATCGTCGTTATCATTTTATACCAATTTTGGTATCCACTAATTTCATTTAAGCAGTCAGAATAAGAAGTAGGAGAGAAGAGTTTCAATTTTCTCATTGCTATGTTTAACAGTGCAGTTAAAACATGTAGTATGCTCACATATTTTATTTTGGTCAAAGTTAATGAACTTTCAATAATCATGTTCGAGTCTAACTAAATAATTTTATTCGAGTAAAAGTAAATTTGATCCAGTTTAACGAACTTTTAAACTATTTATCTTCAAGTGAAAGCTGAATTTTTCTATAATAATGTTTGTTTATAAACAATGTACTGTTTGCTGTAATTAACGACAGTGAAGTAAGTGTTTCGCGAGTGCAATAGCGCCTTGGACTTTCCAATCAAGCTACGAGGAAGAAGCCAGGACACTAATTGTTAAGGTATAATTTTTATATTTGTAAAACTGTTCGTTTCATCTTTGATTAATTGGTAATCTGGTCTCTAATTATAACAGAGAGATCAGAGATTAATTTTTTTGTTTTTAATAAATAATGTTTGATTTTCAACATATAATTTATTTTCTTCCCTTCTCTCTTGAATCGTAAGAACGATAAAACATTGACTGAGTATATAATTTTGAGTGTAAAGTAAAGGAGGTAAGTTACATTATAACATTTTGTATATTATGTATATAATTTTATTTGACTATGTTTCTTTGTTTTATTTTAATTTATCTTTCTTTGTTTTATTTCTATTTTTTTTTGTATAAAGTTTGGTTTCCCTTAGGTAACCAATGGCGCCCAATATTTTATTTTTTGTATTTTTCTTTATTTTTTATTTCACATGCTTATTTCGATTTTTCTATCTTTCTAATTTTTCTAAGCTAATAAGAATATATCATAACATCTATTAAAGAATCCACTCCCTAAAATCTCTGAGACAGTAGCAACCGAGGTACTTAATAAATTATGTAGCACGAATTTTGTCCAATTCTTAATTAGTCATGTTTCATAAAACAACAGGGGCTATCTTTTGTCTTACATTAAAATGGCCCCATATGACTTCCATTCTTTGTCGTGTTTCATCAAATGGCTTCCATGCGTGGGGCTGTTTCATAAAATTAATTGTGCTACAAAATGAGGGAGGATTATGTCCAGCAGTGGACGCAAAGGGCTGGATGATGATGATGACATATCGCACACCGACTTCAATAGTGCCATAACCCTAAAAAAATGGAAAATATGTTTTTTGTCCTAACACGTTCCTTTAGCCATTAGCTGTTGCCTTTATTGTGGCATAGGTCAGATAATTTCGTTATCTTAGAATCTGAATAGCGCGCCATAAGGCAGTTTGCATTACGTTGTGGTCGAGAGTGGATGTGTGGTAAGTACCGTTCATTTTTAAATATTTTCCAAACATGTGATTATGCATTTATTACCAAAGAAAAATTACTCAAAGTAAAACTTCCAGTGCCATAACCTGTGATGTCTTCTTCTTCATGTGCCGAGTTTGATTATCGAGAGTTGGCTATCAAATTGGCTACAGTAGTTTTGTTGACGGAGCTTGGAAAAGGGATGCAGATGATCAGTTAAACCATTCTCTCAGGTTTTTAAGTCATGACGTCCTTCTTCGACCTGGCCCTCTTCTTCCGTCTACCTTGCCATGTATTATTAAATGGAGTATACTAAATGAAGTATATCTGTGATATAGCACCTGTGATATGGAAATTTTGGTTATCGGTGCCTTAGCAATAGCGCCTTATCATATTTTAAGGGTGAATTTCAGGGTAAAGCAATGTTAATAACTAAAAATAAATGCATTAATTAATAATAATACTAGCGCTACTAGTAACCTACACACATAGTCAACACGAGTGCACAGTTTGGTTAACTTAGATACGAAGTTTAAGCATTCTTTAATAAGAACTACTCATTATCTAATAAGAGTTGAGCGATTTTATGTTGGATCATAATCCATATGTACAAGAGGAATGAGGTCTAAGGATTATGCTGGTTATGGCAATAGATCAATATTTTGTTGGTCAACCAGTTTGACGTACGACATGTGGAGGAGCATTATCATGGATAAGGTCAAAGATTTCTTGAACACACCTAGATTCGTGGATTTTGTGACCATTATTCTCCGTGGTAGCCGTTTTCGGGGAACCTGAGATGCGACCACGAACCTTATCAAAAACCAAGATGCGACCACGTTGAAACTCTTTAAACCAATTTATTTAGTAAACATATACCTTAGGAACCAGAATAATGGTACCCGTTATTCCATTATTCCATATGACATATTATTTTAAGTTTTAAACTTTGATACACGCTATGAATTTTTTCATAATTTAATAGAAAATAACTTTTTCATTAACGTTTTTGCATGTGCTGTTGTCACTTTATCATAAGAATATTTAAATAGTTTTCTGTTGTATTCCAATGTGTACCAAATTAAGATGCAGTATTTTATTTTTCCAGTGAAAACTAAAAACCCTCGTATACTAAAACACTACAGTGTCCCCAGTTATACTACTGTCAAAAATACCCAAATAACGAAATCTTTAGCACTTGTTCCAAAATGAATGAAAGCTTTAATTGAAGAACCCGACGTAATGCCGTCTTCATTCATGTATCGTGCTTGAACTGGTGCCAAAATATGCGGTGTAGCCGCTTAAAAAAAGCGCAAAAAGAAGTCGCATATTCCACAATGATGAAAGGATTAGAGAAGAGTTGTTCGCTAAAATAACATAGAGTACAAGAATCCTCTGCTTACGATAAACTAGCCATTTATCTTAATAAATTTAATATATTTCTTTTATTTTTATGTTGTCGTGATAATGAAGTTGGCTGGATAGATTCATTGGTGGTCTCTTAGGAGAATTAATCTAAATGGTATTTATTCGGTTATATATGACGTGAGTGCTTGAATTCTTTGGTTTTTCTTGAGGAATGGGATGAAATATTTAGAATGATTACGAAAATATTTATACCGACAAATGACAAACACTTAAAAGTCCTATATTTAATAACTTTAAGAAGAAACAGTTAAACGTATTAGGTATGTTATATTTAGAAAACAGTATTTATTATACAGAATGAAACCCAGAATAGGTAATCACGAACAAAATATAATTAAGAAATCATTTATTATATTACCTTGCTTTGTTATATACTTACATAACGTCACAACTGAGGCACAGATGTGACAAGACTATTAGGCCAGGGTAATAAGACAAAAATAGACCCTGTTCGTGACACTTCAGCAGCCAGGGTACTGAAGCATTTTTTCGACAAGTAATACCTATAGGAACAAATTGTAACTATTTCCTGCGTAGGATCTGGCGGCCATTTTTATTTATAAACAATTAACTGTCAAAAAATGGCATTTTTCCCTTTTTTTTTCAAATCAATGGAAAATAGTGAAACTTATGATTTTTTTAGTACAAATATCTTTAAGATTATGGAAAAAGCTTTAAAATGACATATTACAAAGTTTAATATATTCATTTATTGTTAATATAATTGCGAAAAAAGGTCGGAATTGCAAAAAAAATTATTTTCGTAATAACTGTTGTAAAAATTAGTGTACAGGTTTGAAATTTTTGTCAAATGAGGGTTCTTTGGTACTTAATATGTAATAAAAATTTCAAAGCGATTCGTTAAATTGTTTAAATTTTATTCGAATTATTTTTGTCAGAGAGCATTTTTTTTTGCAATGAGATAAGTCAGAAAAAATGACGTTAAAACCATTCCACAGATGTCAAATGGAAGAACATGAGCTATATTTTCATGATGATATTTGATAATATAATGAAAAAGATGATATTTTCAACTTGGTTTAAAAAAAGCAAATAAAAAATGCATTTATTAGATAGTAATAAATAATTATGCAAAAGTATCGTAAATATTTCCTTATAAACTTTTTGGATAACTTTTTCCACAAAAATTAACTTTTTTACCCTGTTTCAAGTGCACAACTACCAAGTAATGTTATTTATATCATAATTGATAAAAAATTGTAATAAAATAAATATATATAATTTCTTATATAACAAAATAAAATGTTTATAAGGAAAGATTTACGATACTTTTGCATAATTATTTATTACTAATAAATGCATTTTTTATTCACTTTTTTTAAACCAAGTTGAAAATATATCTCATGCTCTTTCATTTGACACCTGTGGAATGGTTCTAACTTCATTTTTTTCTGACTTATGTTATTGCAAAAAAAATGCTCTCTGGGATAAACGATTTGAATGAAATTTAAACAATTGAATGAATCGCTTTGAAATTTTTATCACATATTAAGCACCAAATAACCCTTATATGACAAAAATTTCAAAGCTGTACGCTAATTTTTACAATAGATATTGCGGAATTAATTATTTTTGCAATTCAGACCTTTTTTCACAATTATGTTAACAATAAATGAGTATATCAAACTTTGTAATACGTCATTTTAAAGCTTTTTCCATAATCTCAAAAATATTTGTACTAAAGAACCATAAGTTTCACTGTTTTCTATTGATTTGAAAAAAAAGGGAAAAATGCCATTTATTGACACTTAATTGTTTATAAATAAAAATGGCCGCTAGATCCTACGCAGGAAATTGTTACAATTTGCTCTTATAGGTATTACCTGTCGACAAAACGCTTCAGTACCCTGGCTGCTCGAGTGTCATGGGAAAAACCTTATTACCCTGGACTATATGTCTTTTTATTCCGTTGGCAGTTATTGAAAGCTTAATCCAGATAGAATGTGCAGATACAAATAATATTACTAGTATAAACGAGAATTATGCAGGGTGGGTACCAGATTAAGAATCTTAACGCTCCTAGGCAACCCAAGCTATGAGAGCTACATGAGCTATGAGCCTTAAGAAACTTCCACACACACGGAACAGTTTTGAAAAAACACACAAAACACCATATACTGAGTTCACTTACCCGTACGCTGTCAACCGACGACCCAGCTCAGTAATTAGCTTATACAAAATTGGCATATACGTTTCAGCCTTTAACTTTTCTCCACTCTGTAGGAAAACTTCATTGGAATTGGCATCATTAAAATGTAGTTTTCTTGCTCGCTTTCGTTTACTCCCTTCGGGATATTCAGAGTATTGTAGATTGCAGGTCTTTTGGTCGTATTAAGCAAAATGATCTCTTTGGGATTTTAACAACACCAAAAGTGAACTTAGAAGCCGAACTGCAGTTTGCAGTTCAATCTCTTTTCTCTGTAATAACTTACTGACAGCGTTTATGCGTTCTAAAATTGTTGCCCAAAACTAATTAATTATGAATGTTTCTTTTTTGACAATTGTGTCAACAAACACTTAGCCTCATGAACTGTTTCAGCGTGCTGATTAGTGTCTTCAGCCAGAGTATCTATAAAGAGCAGATTTGAAGGCGTTGTCACCTTTAGAAAAGCTCTTTTTGCATCATCCCTTGCACACTATCTAGTGCTGCTTGTTCTTTTAACCCGGGAGCAGTCGCGCCGTTATAAAAAATCTCACATTTTACCTTTTTCCCTGATAACTTGAAAAAAAAATTTGCAACATAACTTTCCACTCGTAAGTGCCTCGAGGAAGATTGATGTAAGCCGTGGGAATTTTTTTAAATTCTTTTTTTAAATTTTTCTTTTTAGTTTTATCTTTTTATTGGAATTTATGGCTAGCCTTTGTGAGAACCAATTAGGTTTAAAATTGTTAGAAATAGATATTTTTAACATAACAAGTAAATAAAAATATTATAAAATAGAAAGTTGTTTTAAATTCGTATTTAAATTCGTATTAGTCCATTCTTTCACGGTTTTTGCTCTAAATTTTAAAGAACCGCTTGGATTAACATGAAATTTGGAATGCTTATAGCTTACATGTCAAAGAAAAAAAGTGATATTGTGCCGATGTGTGCTTTTGCCCTGGGGGTGACTTTCACCCCCTCTTGGGGGTGAAAAAATATATGTCCAAAATAAGTCTGGAAATGGGTAAACTGACTAACTTTAAGTAACTTTTGTTCTATAGAGCTTTTTCGCCAAGCCAACATTTTTCGAGTTATTTGCGAGTGAATATGTTCATTTTTCAACAAAATAACCACATTTTTAGACGATTTTTCGCAAATAACTCAAAAAGTAAGTATTTTGTCGAAAAAAACGTTCTAAGCAAAAATATAGCTTATAAAAAAGTAAAAAAATCGGTGTACGCGTTAGGCCTCTGGATCTCGTAGAACCAGAGTTATAGCCAATGAAAAATAGATTCATATTCACCCAATTTGAAATAGAATATTTCGACGTGAAATATCCAAAAAATTAAGCACTTTTTGGGGAAAACCCATTATAACTTTTTTAAAGTGTTTAAAAAAAGCTTTATTTTTGTTTTTACAAAAAGTTTTTAGCATTAAATTTAAGCAAGTTACGCTCAAAATAAAGTCGGTCCCTTTTGTTTTTGAAAAAAAAAATCGGGAAGACCAACCCCTAATTAGCAACTTAAATGAAATTAATCGTTACCGCTCCACAAATTATTTTACTTCTGTTGTGTTTATATGATCTGTAAGTTTCATCGATTCAAAGTGCTTATTTTTGAAAAAATTTGGTTTCAAAATAAAATTTTTAAAAATTTAAATTTTGAAAAATATGTTTTTTTCAAAATAACTTAAAAATTGTTAGAGATACCAAAAATTTCGGAAAACAAAAAAGTCAGATTTGCTTTTCTGAATATCATGTAGTTTTTTGTTTTTCTGTTAGACAAAAATTGATTAAGATTTGGTGTTTCTAAATTTGCATATATTCGTGATCAGTGACTCGTTCAACACCTTTTAACTACAGCCCTTTCAATAATAAGGACTTTGAACCGATGAAACTTACAGATCATATAAACAATATATACACGAGTCAAGAAACTTGTGAAGTCGTAACGATTAAGTTCATTTAAGATACTAATTAGGGGGTGATTTTCTCGATTTTTTTACCAAAACCAAAAGGGACTAACTTTATTTTGAGCGTAACTTGTTTAATTTTGATGCTAGAAATTTTTTTTATAAAACAAAAATGAAGCTTTTTTTAAACACTTTAAATAAGTTGTAATGAGTTTTCCCCGAAATGTGCTTCATTTTTGGTTATTTCACGTTAAAGTATTCCATTTGGAATTTGACGATTATGAACCTATTTTTCATTAGCTATATCTCTGCTTCTACTAGGTGTAGAGACGTGATGCATACACCATTTTTTTAAATTTTTTACAGGCTATATTTTTGTTACGAATGTTTTTTCGACAAAATACTTACTATTTGAGTTATTTGCGAAAAATCATCTAAAAGCGTGGTTATTTTGTTGAAAAAATGAACATATTCACTGCCAAATAACTCGAAAATTATTGACTTAGTGAAAAAACTCTATAGAACAAAAGTTACTTAAAATTAGCCAGTTTATCAATTTCCTGACTTTCTTTGGACGAATATTTTTTCACCCTCAAGAGGGGGTGAAAACCACCCCCAGGGCAAAAGCACATATCGGCACAATATCACTTTTTTCTTTGACTTGTTAGCTATGTGTATGCCAAATTTCATGTCAATCCAGGCGGTTCTTTAAAATTTAGAGGTTTTGCAATATTTTACCGTTAAAGAATGAGATTACCATATTGTGAGATTTTTTCTCTACGCGCGACTACTTATGTGGCAGAAGTGAACGCGACTGCTCCCGGGATAATAGATTTTTAGGAAAACGCCCCTGGATCAACTATAAATTTCCATTGTTTTAATTATCTCAGTAAACAAAGAGGCATAAGGTATAAAACCGTGGTTGAAATGTGTATTGAAATCCGATGGTCTATTAATCCAGTAGTTTTAGGCAAAATTCGCCTGTGATATTCAGAACCGTTTTGTATTTTGTAACTAAAGGAATTTTCTGTAATGGCTCCAGAAGTAAATAAATTATCGGAGAATTCAAAATAAGTACTGCTATTAATGCAAATATTTTATTACCGTATACGTGTTAACAACTATGTGCCCAGCTAAAACATATTATATATCAAATACTTCGTAGACATAATAGTTTGTCTTCTATCAAAAATCCACCTTAAAGCATAAAAATGTATCGAAAATAAAGCAATATATATAAAAAATAATTGGTTGACATGTTTTGCTACAAAAGAATGTGGCCTGGATTTTATAAGTAGCAGTTAAAAATATATCGACGTTTTTTTTTATTTTTACATAACTAAGTTCTTTATGTTGTAACATACGATTATGTTTCTCTACAAGAAGTACTAAATAAATCAATAGTTTTGGAATACTGTAAATAGTCCATGTTGTGAGGTCGATTCCGTATGAAGAAATTTCTGATTCGGTTTCTTTGCGGATTTATGTTAAAAGATGTCCTGCTTTAAACAAATTATAATGGTGCCTGCCGGGCGAAATTTTTGGACAGAAATTGTTTACAATTGTTTTACTTACTCCCGAAGATATATTTTTTAGGTTATTCTAAATAAAAAAAGTCTGTTGTCATTTTTCTCAGAAGCTAACAATTTTCGAGTTATAAGCGATTTTAAGTATAAAAGAATGCCAAAATACGCATTTCAAGGCTTGAAAACTTACATGGAAATTATTATTTTTGGGGTTGTCACGTGCCTAAATTGAAATTTAAACATATAATTTCAATATTCTGAACACTCACCGGGCCTTACTTCAATATAGATCGTTGTTTTTAATTGTTAATTATGCGCGCCCACTAGACTGTTATTACATTATCGCACTATGGGATTAGACAATCATATAGTCCGACAGAGATGCACCATATAGTGGAACGCGCAGCAGTGCGCTGCCGCGGTATAATTAACAACTAAAAACAACGGTCTAAATTGAAATAAACGCCAATTACTCTTCATAATTTTGAAATTAAATGTTCAAACTTAAATTTAGGCAATTAGTAACCTTAAAAATATTTATTAACATATTAGTTTTCAAACCTCTATACAGGGTGTAACAAAAATACAGGTCATAAATTTAATCACATATTCTGGGACCAAAAATAATTCGATTGGACCTAACTTACCTTAGTACAAATGTGCACATAAAAAAGTTACAGCCCTTTGAAGTTACAAAATGAAAATTGTTTTTCCAATACATAAATCGAAAACTATTAGAGATTTTTTATTGAAAATAGACATGTGGCATTCTTATGATAGTAGCAGCTTAAGAAAAAATTATAGTGAAACTTGGACACCCCATAAAAATTTTACAGGGGTTTGTTCCTTTAAACCCCCCCCCCCCCCAAACTTTTGTGTACGTTCTAATTAAATTATTATTGTAGTACCATTAGTTAAACACAATATTTTCAAGACTTTTCTTCCTCTTAGTACTTTTTCGAAAAGTCAGTTTTTATCGACATATTTCGAATATTTGTCGTATCCACCACATATTTGTATATGGTTAAGTACAATTATGGAGACTTGCTAATAATATGAAAATTTATTTATAATTTACATTTTTAGGGATATTTTGAACCATTTTAAAAAAGAAGCCTCAACTCGATAAAAACGGTCTTATCGAAAAAATACTAAGAAGCAAAAAAGTTTTGGTAATATTGAATTTAGCTAATGGTACCAGAATAATAATTTAATTGAGACGTACACAAAAGTTTGGGGGGTTTAAGTGAACAAAATCCCCATAAAGTTTTTATGGGGTGCACAAATTTCACTATAATGTTTCTTTAAGACGTTTCTGCCACAAGAATGCCACATGTCCATTTTCAATAAAAAATCTCCAATAGTTTTCGATATATTCGAAAAAATCGATTTTCATTTTGTAACTTCAAAGGGCTGTAACTTTTTTATGTGCATATTTGTACTAAGGTAAGTTAGGTTCATTCGGACTATTTTTGGTCCCAGAATATGTGATTTAATTTATGACCTGTATTTTTGTTACACCCTGTATAATGGGTATTTTCGCATTTTTCAGATATTGCATCACTTATACCTCAAAACCTATTTATTTCCGGGAAAAATGACATTAGAACTTTTTTGTTTACAATGATTTAAACCCTAAAAATTTTTTTCGGGGGCAAACAAAGGGTATTTTTAAAATAAAAAAATCTGATGCATTTTCAGATGTCTTTGAAGAGGAGTGAACAGGAATTCGCAAAGAAACCGAAAATTTTTCATACGGGAGCGGCTTCACCGCTTTTCATACGGGAGCGGTTTTTAACATAATATTTTAAGATAGTTCTTAACAGTTATAAAATTGAGAATAAATAGAAATTATTAAAACAAAAATTATTTATTTGTCAAAGGCATTTGCCTCCAGAGGGGAAGCTATTTTTAAAATTGTATTTCAGAACAATATGATTATAGAAGTATTTACAATACAGGGTGTCCCGAAAAGATTGGTCATAAATTATACCACAGATTCTGGGGTCAAAACTAGGTTGTTTGAACCTCACTTACCTATATACAATAGTGCACACAAAAAAAGTTACAGCCCTTTGAAGTTACAAAATGAAAATCGATTTTTTTTCATATATCGAAAACTCTTAGAGATTTTTTATTGAAAATGGACATGAGGCACTCTTATGATAGCAGCATCTTAAAAAAAAATTAAAGTGAAATTTGTGCACCCCATAAAAATTTTATGGGGGTTTTGTTCCCTTAAACCCCCCCAAACTTTTGTGTACGTTCCAATTAAATTATTATTGTGGCACCATTAGTTAAACACAATATTTTTAAAACTTTTTTGCCTCTTAGTACTTTTTCGATAAGCCAGTGTTTATCGAGATATTTTGAATATTTTTCGAATCCACCGCATATCTGTATATGGTTAAGTACGATTGTAGCGACTTGTTAATAATCTGAAAATTTATTTATAATTTACATTTTTAGGTATATTTTGAAAAAGATGCCACATCTCGATAAAAGGTGACTTATCAAAAAAAGACTAAGAGGCAAAAAAGTTTTAAAAATACTGTGTTTAACTAATGGTACCACAATAATAGTTTCATTAGAACGTACACAAACATTTGGGGGGTTTAAAGGAACAAAACCCCCTTAAAATTTTTATATAAATATATTAAAAAAGAAGCCGCATCTCGATAAAAACTGGTTTATCGACAAAATTCTAAGAGGCAAAAAAGTTTTAAAAACGTTGTGTTTAACTAATGGTACCACAATAATGAATCAATTGGAACGTACACCAAAGTTTGGGGGGGTTTAAGGGAACAAAACCCCCATAAAAATTTTATGGGGTGGAAAAATTTCACTATAATTTTGTTTTAAGATGTTCCTATTATAACAATGAAACATGTCCATTTTCAACAAAAAATCTCTAATAGTTTTCGATATATTGAAAAAAATCGATTTTCATTTTGTAACTTCAAAGGGCTGTAACTTTTTTTATGAGCACATTTGTACTAAGTTAAGTTAGGTTCAATCGAACTATTTTTGACCCCAGAATGTGTGATATAATTTATGACCAATCTTTTCGGGACACCCTGTATATTGGAGTAAGAAGAGCCATGATATCTTTCATCTGGAAAATTTACATTGAATCTCACACAATGAAATTTGGTAACACTGGGCTAGGTTAGGTTTAATAGGAATGGGCACTTCACCTTTCTACTCGACCTAAGAGGTCTATTATAGCTCTTTGTAACACGATTATATCAATATGGAGCCAAGCAATGCGAAATACTGAATATATTATGATTAATATGGTACTAAACGCTAAAATTTCAAATGGGATAGGAATAGCCCTCTAGGTTTATGTTTTCGATTGAAAATCTATTTCTAGCCCCACGAAAATTAGACATGCAACAGAGATAGGAACGAGTTTATACTTTTGTATGGAGATCAATAATGATCCATGACTCTAGTGCAGATTTGTGACATGGATGAAGTCAAACATACTACGAGAGTATGTCGTCATGTAGTCGAGGCATTGAAGCACAAAAAAAGGCCTTACTGTCGATTTTTGGCGCAGTAAGACGGATTTTAATGCAGTTTGGTGCGTTGGATTCATGAGAATGTCAGGAAATTTTGTGAACTAATGTAATGAATAAGAAATCTGAAATTGCATTTGTGCATAAGAAAAATGCATTTCAAAAGTGCATTTTGAAATAAGCAATTATTATAAATTTGCAACTCGGTAAATTTTCTTACTCAGGGGTTTTTGGGGTCACTGAAAACGAATATGAGGTAGGCGGGAGTGTGCAAACTACCTGGTGCCGACAGCGGGTGTAATAAACGTCTTCCTCAGGAGTATTGTGGTAATTTATCATATAATTGGCTTAAACTCATTACTCGGGGGTTTTTGGGGTCGCTGAGAATGAATATGAGGTCGTCGAGAGTGTGCAAACTACCTGGTACCTGCAGCGGGTGTAATAAACGTCTTCCTCAGGAGTATTGTGGTAATTTATCATATAATTGGCTTAAACTCATTACTCGGGGTTTTTTGGGGTCGCTGAGAATAAATATGAGGTCGACGAGAGTGTGCAAACTACCTGGTGCCTACAGCGGGTGTAATAAACGTCTTCGTCAGTAGTATTGTGGTAATTTATCATATAATTGGCTTAAGCTCATTACTCGGGGGTTTTTGGGGTCGCAGAGAATGAATATGAGGTCGGCGAGAGTGTGCAAACTACCTGGTACCTGCAGCGGGTGTAATAAACGTCTTCCTTAGGAGTATTGTGGTAATTTATCATATAATTGGCTTAAACTCATTACTCGGGGGTTTTTGGGGTCGCTGAGAATAAATATGAGGTCGACGAGAATGTGCAAACTACCTGGTGCCTACAGCGGGTGTAATAAACGTCTTTCTCTGGAGTATTGTGATAATTTATCATATAATTGGCTTAAACTCATTACTCGGGTGTTTTTGGGGTCGCTGAGAATGAATATGAGGTCGACGAGAGTGTGCAAACTACCTGGTGCCTGCAGCGGGTGTAATAAACGTCTTTCTCTGGAGTATTGTGGTAATTTATCATATAATTGGCTTAAACTCATTACTCGGGGGGTTTTTGGGGTCGCTAAAAATGAATATGAGGTCGGCGAGAGTGTGCAAACTACCTGGTGCCTGCAGCAGGTGTAATAAACGTCTTTCTCTGGACTATTATGGTAATTTGTTAAATAATTGGCACAAACTTGTTAATCGGGGGTCTTTGGGGTCACTGAAACTAAATAACGCAACGACTAAATTCTAATTTCATAGGATATTATAAAAAAACATGATTATTTTGTTCAGGATCCTTTTTTTTTTAATTTGGCGCTTAAAATTATGTTGGCAGGATGTAGGATTTATTGTCTTTCTCTCTCACACGTTTGTATACACTAATATAACGATTACACTGTAAGCAAAACAGAACACGTTTTTTTCTTATTTTGTTTTCCTGTTATTTAAATAATTTATTTTAAAGAAGTGTAAAAATATTTTTTTTTATTTAAATTAACGTGTCTTAGCAACGCAGGCCATTGACACGGTTACAAAAGTAAGGTTTACAATATGTTTAAATTACAAGAATTAAGAAAATTTAGAATTTAAATTAAGAAATTACAATATCAGCAAAATGATAAAAAACAACATTTATATGGCGTAGTATAACCGTAAGGAAGAGAATAAGTAAGGAAGAATTAATAGTAAGGAAGAGAAAGATAAATTTTTCGAGGAGCTCCAAATGCAAATTGATAATGGGGAAGAAAACATAATTGTAATGGGAGATCTAAACGGTAGAGTCGGAAACAACAACAGCGGAATAGAGGAGTGCATGGGAAAAGAAGGAGAAGAAATGCTAAACAGAAATGGTGAAAGAATAATAGAAATATGTATGGAGAATAAACTAGTTATAGCTAATACAAAATTTAAACATAAAGAAGTACACAAATACACGAGAGTACAAGACAGCAGAAACGAAAAATCAATCATAGATTACTTTTTGGTAAGCAGCAACAAATGGAAAAGAGTACAGGATACGAAAGTGAAAAGAGGCTCGGAGATTGGCAGTGACCACCATCTAGTAATAATGAGAATGAGAACAACAGAGGAAAAAGAAGAAAAGAGAAGAAAGGTAGTAAATGAAAAAATAAAAAGTTACAAATTAAAAGAGGAAATATATAAGAAGAAATTCCAAGAAAAATTAGATAATACTTTGAAAGGTAGGGCAAAAAATACAAATATAGAAAAAAAATGGGAATATCTAAAAACCAGCATAATCAAAGCAGCTGAGGAAACTTGCGGGAAAGCAAAAATAGCAAACACTAACATGAGGAGAACAGAATGGTGGACGGAAGAAATACGAGAGAAAATAAAGAACAAAAAAGACAAATGGAAAAGATACCTAAGCACAAAACACCCGGAAGATTACGAAGCATATAAAGAAAAAAGGAAAGAGGTTAAAATAGCGGTGAAAACAGGAAAGGAAAGGTCATGGGAGATATTTGGACAAAAAATGACAAAAAATTATAGGGAAAACCAAAAACTCTTCTACGGCGCATTAAAACAACTCAGACAAAAGAAAGAGCACACGATGCCGAATATAAAAGACAAGAATGGAAACGTACTAACAGAAGAAAAACAAATAATGGAAAGATGGAGAGAACATTTCAAAGAGCTAACTCATGTAGACAAGGACAACATAGGGGAGATACAAGAAAGGAATGAAGAACAACAAGTGGAATCCATAACAAGAGAGGAATTAGAGAAAGCAATAGAAAGAGTAAAACTGGGCAAAGCACCAGGCAAGGATCATATCACCCCGGAAATGATAAAATTCATGGGGACAGAGGGAATGGATAGCATGAAAGAACTAATGAATGATATCATAAATAGAGCAGAATTACCAAAGGACTGGAAGAAAGACATTATATTACCAATACACAAAAAGGGAGACAAGAGAAACTGTAATAATTACCGAGGTATCACCATATCAAGTATCCCTGGGAAGGTATTAGCAAGAATACTAGAGACAAGAATAAAAACACAAATAGAAACAACTATGGAAGATACACAGTGTGGATTCAGGAAGGACAGAAGCACGCAAGACCTAATATTCACATTAAGACAAGTAAGTGAGAAGGTAATCAAGAAAAATAGAGAGATACATATGTGCTTCATTGACCTGGAAAAGGCGTTTGACAGAATCCGAAGAAAGGTCGTTTGGAAGACACTAACAGAAAGGGGAGTCGACAGACACATAATAGAAGTAATAAAGGATATGTACAAAAATAATACAAATACAGTAAGAACCAATAACGAGGAATCCAGAGAATTTTCTACAAGTCAAGGCGTCAAACAGGGATGCGTGCTGAGTCCACTGCTATTCTCAGTGGTACTGGATGAAGCGATAAAGAAAGCCAAGAGAAGAATGAGAAAACTAACATTAGGATACTGGCAAATGAAACAGACTCAACTATCGGAGCTACTATTTGCAGACGACATGGTATTGATAGCAGAAAACAGAGAAGACTTACAGAACAATCTTGAAATCCTAGAAGAAGAACTATCAAACATAAATATGAAAATTAATACAGAGAAAACAAAAACAATGATAATTTCAAATACGAGGAAGACACACGCAATAGAATTAGACGGGAAACAACTAGAGCAAGTGGAATATTTTAAATACCTAGGAGTAATAATCGAATCAAATGGTAAACAAGACATGGAAATAAACGAGAGAATGGGACGAACAGGAAGCTTATTTAACACTATGAAAACAACATTTTTTGGGAAAAAAGGGATACCGGAAAAAGTAAAAACGGCAGTCGTTAAATCAGTAGTTAGACCAACAATCATGTATAGCAGCGAGACATGGACATTGACGGGGAGACAAAAATCCAGAGTCAATGCTATGGAAATGAGGTTCCTGAGGAAAATAGCAAACAGAAAAAGGACAGACAAAATACGAAACGAAACAATTAGACAAAACCTAAAACTAGAACCAATCAATGAAAAAATAGTAGAAGGACAACTTAGATGGTTCGGGCACGTGTGTAGAATGTCGAACGAGAGGCTAACAAAACGAGTGTTCGAAACGAGAGTGCAGGGGAAAAACAAAAGAGGGAGACCAAGAGTTATGTGGGTAGATGAAATCAGGAAAAAAGTCGAGAAGAAGGGATTGACATTGGAAAGTGCAAGAAACCTAGCGCAAGATCGGAAAGCATGGAGACTACAATGCCAAACTCAACTCCACCAGCCTTACACCTAAAGGTAGAAAGGCTTAGGACTAAGTAAGTAAGTAAGTATAACCGAGGGTCTTTGAGAAACATTATAATTATCACATTATTAAAGTTACTATTATCACTAAGAGTGGTGGTTTGCTCTGCATCCAGTTTATGTTGTCTTCGGGTGTTCGTGTATAGCGGGCACTCAACTAGTATGTGTTTGACGGTGACACGAGTGTTGCAGGTATGACACCAAGGAGGATTTCCCTGGCTCATCAGGTAACCATGTGTAAGACGGCAATGTCCAATTCTTAGTCTTCTTATGACAACTTTGTCCCTTCTACAAAGTGCGGGTATTTTTAAGGTAGGTATTCTGGGTTGAATATTAAGGAGTTTTGAGTTTGTTCTATTCCAGAGGTTTTGCCAGACTCTCAAGCACATTTGGTTTACTGTATGTTGTACCCCTTAATGACATTATTGACCACGGCTGCCAAATTCTTATGGCTATGTACAATGCCCCGATAAGTTACAGGAAACCGAATATTCCTGAGCAGTTTAAACTGAGTATTATCCAATTAGCTGAAACTTACCGATACAGAATGTACTTAATGGCTATTGCCAAAAATAAAAAGATTGTCATTGGAAAAATTCTTTCATCTGTGATGCATTTACCCAGCATTTAAAAAGGGTATATTTACAAACACAAATTTGGCTGAACGGAGAGGACAGTAACATGAACCCAACCGATTGGGGATGGGAATTACAAAATAATGTATTAATTCAAGTTAGAATGACTCAGCCACCTGGTCCTCCAAACATTATAAATTTAATATGCTGTAGTTGTAAGTCAGACTGCGGCAACTCATGCGGGTGCAGGAAGCATGGGTTAGTTTGTAATTTAGCCTGCAAAAATTGTGCAGGCTCTGATTGCACAAATATTGCATTGGACTCGAGAGAGGAAGGTTATAATGAAGAAGAAGATAATAAAGATGAAGAAAATTATTTTAAAGATAAATTACGATAAATTTTGTATAATGAACTTTTTTAACCATAAATATATGGTAATATAAAAATTTATGTTTATTTATAATAAAAATACCAGCCTTTTTGATCACTATAGTTACATCGAAGAAAATAGATTACCCCAAAAACCCCCGAGTAACGAGTTTAAACTAATTATATGATAAATTACCATAATACTCCAGAGGAAGACGTTTATTACACCCGCTGCAGGCACCAGGTACTTTGCACACTCTCGCCGACCTCATATTCATTTTCAGCGACCCCAAAAACCCCCGAGTAATGAGTTTAAGCCAATTATATGATAAATTACCACAATACTCCAGAGGAAGACTTTTATTACACCCGCTGCAGGCCCCAGGTAGTTTGCACACTCTCGCCGACCTCATATTCGTTTTCAGCGACCCCAAAAATCCCCCGAGTAAGAAAATTTACCGAGTTACAAATTTATAATAATTGCCTATTTCAAAATGCACTTTTATGCTTACAATGCATTACATTAGTTCACAAAATTTCCTGACGTTCTCACGAATCCAACGCACCAATCCGCATTAAAATCTGTCTTACTGCAAAAAAATCGACACTTCAATCCTTCAATGCCTCGACTAATGGGGCATTCCATAATAATGTGCTCAATGGTTTGGCGAGGTTATCCGCAGTGCATGACTGTATCTGGCTCAGTCCCCATTTGAACAGTGAGTCTCAGCACAGCCCATGGGATGATAATATAGTTGTTATATAGTTACTTTGCCATAAGTAGTGGAGGCGATCTAGATTTCAGCTGCTTCAGTGCGATATCTGGGTCATCTATACGAATCGGTAGCTGGGGGTTTGCAATTATGTTTTGTGTAGGGGTAATATGACTCAAAAAAAGAAAGCCACAGATTAGGGATACTTGTAATCCAGCTACTGATAATCCACATGACCTGATTGAGATTGGTATCGATCTTTGTTACATGGTTAGTCTTCAGCTACATTGAAGTACAGCATCCGGCAACTAAGTAAACCAGACTTAGAGCTGATGTTCTGAAAGTGGTTGATTTGCTCCCCCAGTGCCTTCTATGTAGTGTTTGTATTGCTTGGTATATTGGCTAAACTTGTTGATCTCTTGAAGGTTGTCTAACTTCTCATAGATATGACAAAAATATGACAAAACACTCGTGAGATTTGTTTCAATAGGTCGTTAGCACTAACCAGAATTGATCAAAACAGAAACATCAAAATGTTAAAAATATGTAAAACATTAGCAATTTGTTGAAACACAATGTCTTTTTCATTCAAAACTACTTCTGTACATACTCATAATGAGATGATCGCTTTCCTATTGAGATATCTCATCTCAGGCTATTTGCACTTCGTGTCGAAGTGATGCTAGAGTCGGTGGAGTAGGCAGTAAACCGAGTAATTTTTTACTGGTGAACTACCCAGTAGTTCAGTGAGTCGTAAACAGTGTAGTGAAGAGATCTGGGGGTTCAGAAGACGGAGACCCCGTATGCCCCAAAGAAGACATCAGAAATGATGTCGGAAGCTTGGTGTAGTGAAAATCCTCGAAGTTTAACCTGGAAGCCAGGTAAGTTTGATATCAATTTTCACAATCGAAAGGAAAAATAACGTATTTTCAAATAAAATTGTGGTTAATTCACATACCCGATAATAAATAAATAGATATACATTGACAGTTACGATTACATCGTGACCTAATTTTTTTGGCATTTTTAACATATCAAAATTTTTGCAGTTATTCGAGCGTGTCAGATTAGCACATGGGGAGAAATCTTGTACCCTGTAAATGTACCTCTACCATATAACATAGTGGCTCTTAATAGAGAAGAGTTCGTTAAGGAGGGTATAGCGTAATATTTCAAAAATCTGACGATTTGACCGGGGCGTAAGGAAATTGGCAAGTCACAAAATTTCACAAGAAAAAAGCAAATATTTCGCGAAATGAACAACAGATCGAAAAACAAAAAGATATTTGCTCAATATTTTTCAAAAATCTATCGATTAATACTAAACCCGACCCCCCAGGGAGAGGGGTGGGGGTAAATTTAAAATTTTAAATACGAATCCTGCGATATTTCGCGAAAGGAACATCAGATCGAAAAACTGCAAAATATACGTATTCAATATTTTTAAAAAATCTATCGAATGGCACCAAACACGACCACCACGGAGGTGGGGGTTACTTTAAAATCTTAAATAGGGGCCCCCATTTTTTATTGCAGATTTGGATTCCTTACGTAAAAATAAGTAACTTAAGCTATAATCGGAAAAACGATTGTTTAAAAGGGAAAATTAAATTAAAAAATGGAAAGTCCCCACTAAAATGGAAAACTTAACTTAACTTTTTTTGGTTTTAGGACCTAATTTTCACAACCCAATAAGTCCGCATAACGTTGGAGTGACTACACATTAGGATACTTTCCTCCTCTAGTATTAGGTGTTAAGTCGAAATGTTAAATTAAATGTCAACTAATTTATGTCAACATTTTTATGTTTAAGATATTTGCAAAAAACTAAATTTTACCGATAAAATTTGAGCTTGTTTACTATTTGGTAAGGAATTACATACGGTCGTTACGCGATCCGAGTCTTTGCTTACATTGATATTCTGAAGAGGCTTATCTACATAATACTTCCGTAAATATTTTTATGAGGAAGATGGCGCTGACATTTTTTCTAAGTATAACCTCAGAAAATTGGGGTGACGCCGCGTAATAACTTTCTAAAAATAAAGTGATAGGTGGCCAGGCCGTCACTTTTTTAAATTCATTTTAATACTTTACGATATGCACGTGTTATTGTTAACAAGATGTGAATTATTGGATGTGTGAAAATTCTTGATATGATACAATGTAGACGTATTTACGATGAACATGTTTTGTAAGATAATTGGACGCTTGGATGTAAGGGAAGGTTGAATTTATATAAATTTTTTTGATGCATCAGAAAGTATAAAAGTATCTTTATTGTGTAGGGTTCTACAAGAATTTAAAACGAGTGGCGTACAAAATATTCTAGCTCCAAAAGAGCTGATATAAATATTACATGGCGCAAAATTGAATTTTCATTTCTATGGAAAATAAAATTATCGTATCTTTTTAAATATTTTTTTGTAACAATACAAGGCTCAAAATAATGAAGTTACACTTATGCTGGGGATAGTTTAAGAAAGAAGAATATTTAATCTATCAACATTATTTAAAAAAAGTAACGAAAAATAACTTTAAATTTTGCAAAATTATGTCAATTTTTGCTTACAAACAATTAGAGTCACATTTTAACAATTTCTTGCAGAGAAATTATTTTTTTATATTATCATACACTGCGGTACAAAAAACTCGATCCACTAAAAATTTGGTCATTTTTGAAGTCTCGAATTTCCTAAACCTGTTGTTCGATTGGAGTGATTTTTTACCACGTTATAGAATTATTCATTGACAATATCACTGTAAAAATATTGTTGCTAGACAGTCAAACTGTCATTGTATACCGGATGTACGAAGCAAACTGTGTCTTCTTCTCAAAGTTCCCATCACCCTGTGGACTATTCTAGCATTTATAAAATACTGAAATTGAAACAACTATAGCCCCAGGTTTTCTTAACATTTTGTCTTTCGATTCATTCGCTTATATTGGATAATAAAAAAGTTAGGTACTTTAACAACTCACCATGTTCGCAATCAGTACAGGGTGTTTCTAAATAAGTGTGACAAACTTTAAGGGGTAATTTTACATGAGAAAATAATGACAATTTGCTTTATAATCATATGTCCGCAAACGCTTCGTTTCTGAGATACGGGATGTTCAATTTTTTTTTACAAACTGACGATTTATTTATTGCTTTAAAACCAGTTGAGATATGCATATCAAATTTGGTGGGTTTTAAGACGTAGTTATTGCACATTTTTTAACATTCAATTAAGAATTTGATATTTACCATTGGCGCGCAAACGGGTATTATGACCGATAATATTACCCGTACGCACGCCAATGGTGAATATAATATTCTTAATTGTATGTCACAAAAATGTGCAATAACTACGTCTTAAAACCCACCAAATTGATTTGCATATCTCAACTGGTTTTAAAGCAATAAATAAATCGTAAATTTGTAAAAAAATATTGAACAGCCCGCATCTCGGAAACGAAGCGTTTGCGGACACATGATTATTAAGCAAACTGTAATTATTTTCATGTGTAAAATTGCCCCTTAAAGTTTGCCGCACTTATTTCATAAAAACCCTGTACTGATGACGAACATGGCCAGTTGTTAAAGTACCTAACTTTTTTATTATCCAACATAAGCGAATGAATCGAACGAAAAAATGTTAAGAAAAGCTGAGGCTGTAGTTAGGTTTTAATTTCAGTATTTTATAAAAGCTAGAATAGTCCAGGTGATGCAAACGCTGAGAAAAAGACACAGTTTGATTCGATACAATGACAGCTTGACTGTCCAGCACCAATATTATTACAACGATATTGTCAATGAATAAGGCTATAACGTGTTAAAAAAATCGCTTAAATCGAACTACAGGTTTAGGAAATTCGAAACTTCAAAAATGACCAAATTTTTAGTGGATCGATTTTTTTTGCACCGCAGTGTATTTTTTTACAAATTAAAAAAGAGAAAAAATGGCCCTAGAACAATTTGGCACGAAGCACGAAAATATTTCCTTTCAACGGAATCGTCTACAAAGCTTGAAAATGTAGTCCTCAAGATCGGTGAAATACGGCGGAGCGATGGAAAGAAGAAAGGAACTCCTAACTCTATCTCTGGTTCCTGTTTATGGATTTTACAGTTTCTTTTTATTAATTTGTATGGCTTTTTCCGTAGATTATATTATTATCAATATGCATTATTTGGATAAATAAATAATAAAGTGATAGGTCGGCAGGCCTTCACTTTTTTAAATTCATTTTAATACTTTACGATATGCACGTGTTTTTGTTAACAAGATCTGAATTATTGGATGTGTGAAAATTTTTGAAATAATACAATACATGTTTTGTAAGATAATTGAACGGTTGGTTGTAAAGGGAAGGGAATAATTAAAAAAAAATTGATCATTAGAAAGCATGAAAATATTTTTATTGTGTAAAATTAGGCGGATAGATTTATTATTTATATTTTCATGTATTTTTATTATAAGTTTATTTTGTATTCTTTAGTCGAGTATTCCTAACTATACAGGGTGTTTGGTAAAGAATAGGCAATAGTTGAACCTTATATTCCTGTGCTTAAATTAGGTCGATTTAAACTAACTTACCTTAGTAAGAAAGTTAATAATAACCGAAATACAGGGTGTCAAAATTAAACTTTTATTTTATTTATTCCTGAATATTTTCTGACAGGCACGGAATAACCACATGAAATTTGGTAAGCGGGAGTTTTTTTGAGAAGAATCCGTCAAACATTTTACCGGGGGCAGAAAGGAGTTTGTCGGTACTGATTATAAAGAATGCAATGACTAAGTAGGAAAGGTTATTCACCAGAAATTAGCCAGCAAGCTATGACTAATACAAACCGACCATCTCCCTTATTATGGTAGGGGAGCCCAAGCGGAGATTTTTGCAGTTACTCGAGCGCGTCAGATTATCATATGGAGAGAAACCTGGTACCTTGCAGATGTGCCTCTACCAAATATTGGCTCTTAACACAGGGGAGTTCGTTAAGGGGGGCCCGAAAAAAAATCTGTACTTAAAAATACTCGAAATTGTCAGATTAAGATAAGGTAAGTTAAGTACATGCAAAAGAGTGTATATTTCAAAAATCTGACAATTTAAACGTGGCGTAAGGAAATGGGTAAGTCAAAAAGTTTTACAAAAAAATAGCGAATATTTCGCGAAATGAACGTCAGATCTAAAAACTAAAAACTACGTTTTCAATATTTTTCAAAAATCTATCGAATTATACCAAACATGACCCCCACGGAGTTGGTGAGGGGTAAATTTAACATTTTAAATACAAATCCAGCGATATTTCGCAAAATAATTATCAGATTTGAAAAACTGAAAAATACACAATTACTCAATATTTTTGAAAAATCTATCGAATGGTACCAAACATGACCCCGCAAAGAGGTGGCGTGGGGGGTTACTTTAAAATCTTAAATAGGAGCCTTAAATTTTTATTGCAGATTTGGATTCTTTACGTAAAAATAAGCAAATTTTATTTGAAACCTTTTTTTCGAACTATAGCCTAATAAAATAAAAAAAAGTCAAAATGTAAATTCGTACAGGTTAAAACAAATTTTATATCAAATTTTAGGTGGGTACAAAAGATATTTTCAAGAAAGTATCCAAATCATACAAGGGGATCATTGTTTAAATAATTAAAAATGGGTCATTTTTGCAAAAATATACTTTTTTAACTGCTGAGGTAATTCACTTATTAATTAAGGTCTATGAGATTATTTTCTGCAAAGTTGAAGGGTAAATCTTCCACATAAGACTTACTAAATTAAATTCGACCCCCTATTTATTTAAATAATTGTATATAAATCTTTAAAAACAAATTTGCAAAAAAATATTTTTAGCGTTTTAAATAAGCACTATAAAATATCTTATTTTACGATGTAAGTTGCGCTATGTTACCAGTATTAATTAAAAATAAATTGGTCGAAAAATATTTAATATTTTTTGAGATATTGAATTTGTTTACTAAATGTTACTATATTTTCAATTGCAAAAACGTGGTTGTTGCCAAAGAAATATTCACCTGCTTAAGATCCCATTATTTTTATTTTTATGTATATTTTCGATAAATATGTATTGATAAATTCAAATTTCAATTAAACTGCCCCCTAAAATGGCATTTGAAAACTATTCAAATTTGTTTATAATTTGTTTTTTTAATAACGTCGCGGGGATTGAGTATTTTGAAATGCCGCCGTTTGAATAATGGGGTTCCTGGGAATTTTTTACTAATTAACAAATTTTTTTTGTCGTTTTTTCTTCTTCTTTTTTTTTCTTGGAGTTATATTACTACGGGCCCTTTTAATGTAAAATTTTATTAAGAATGTCGAATCTCTGAGTTGTAGATTCTAGACCTAAAAATATTAAGATTTAACTAAAATCTATTAAATAAGATGTGGCTACTTACTGAGTTACAGGGTGTTTTATTTAAAAATTTAAAAATTATTTTTACCAACTACTTTAAAACTATTTGACGTATCCTTATCATACTTGGCAGAAAGTGTGGCTATTATACACCCTACTAAATTGTGATTAATAAACGTACGACAGGGGATAGTCAATTATTGACCCTTCCCAAATTCTACGCCACTGAGTGAAGTACTATTTTAACGTAATTTTTCGATTCTCCGATACTTTGTTTGTAAATAGCTTTATTGGTATCGATAAAGTCATCAGTTTGAGAGATATTGGAAGTTTAAAATGAATGAATGAATGAATCAAAATAACTATGCTGTTTCATTTTTAACGTCCAATATCTCGAAAACTAATAACCTAATCGTTACCAGTAAAGAGTATATTATTTACATTAAAAGTATTAGAGAATCGAAAAATTTTGCTAAAATGGCAATCCTCTCAGTGGCGTAGAATTTGGGAAGGGTCAATTATTAACTATTCCCTGTCGTACGCCTCTGATAGTAGCTGGAAACTTTTATTTATCACAATTTAGTAGACTGTATAGTACCCACACTTTCTGCCAAGTATGATAAGGATACGTCAAATAGTTTGAAAGTACTTGGTAAAAATAATTGTTAAATTTTTAAATAAAACACCCTGTAACTCAGTAAGTAGCCACATTTTATTTAAGTGATTTTAGACCAATCTTAATATTTTTCGGTCTAGAATCTAAAACTTGGGATTCGACATTCTTAATGAAACTTAACCCTAAAAGGGCCCGTAGTAATATAACTCCAAGAAAAAAAAAAAGAAGAGGAAAAAAGAAGAAAAATTTTGGTAATTATTGAAAAATTCCCAGGAACCGAATTATCGAAACGGCATGTCAAAATATTTATGCCTTGCGACGTTATTAAAAAAACAAATTACAAACAAATTTGAATAATTTTCAAATGCCATTTTAGGGGGAAGTTTAATTAAAATTTGAATTTATCAATACATTTATAAAAAATATACATAAAAATAAAAATAATAAGATTTAATACGGGTGAATATTTCTTTGGCAACAACCGCGTTTTTGCATTTGAAAATAGAGTAACATTTAATAAACAAATTCAATATCTCAAAAAATATTAAATACTTTTCGACCAATTTTTTTTTGTTTAATACTGATAACATAGAGCAAATTCTCTTGTAAAATAATATATTTTATAGTGCTTATTTAAAACGCTAAAAATAATTTTTTGCTAATTTGTTTTTAAAGTTTTATGTATAATTATTTAAATACATAGGGGGTCAAATTTAATTTAGTAAATCTTATGTGAAAGATTTACCCTTCAGCTTTGCAGAAAACAATCCTATAGACCTTCATTAGTAACTGAATAACCTCAGCAGTTAAAAAAGTAATTTTTTTGCAAAAATTACCCCTTTTTAATTATTAAAATAATGATCCCCTTATATGATTTGGATACTTTCTTGAAAATATCTTTTGTACCCACATAATCTTTGATATAAAATTTGTTTCAACCTGTACGAATTTACATTTTGATTTACATGTAGTGTAATTTTATTTTACTAGACTATTATGGGTAGATGGCGCTATAATCGGAAAAAACATGGTTGGAAATGGAAAATTAAATTAAAAATGGAAAGTCCCTACTAAAATGGAAAATTTTACTTAACTTTTTTTGGTTTTAGGACCTAACGATCACAACCCAATAGGTCCCCACAGCGCTCGAGTGATTGCACATTTAGCATAGTTTCCTCCCCTACTATTATCAATACGTTCCTGGAAGAATGCTTGAAATGACAACTACAAGCTATATTGAGCATATACATTGAGGACCTATATGTATTGGGACCGCACTGTGCTCACAGACCAACCAGTGGCACACAGTAGACCAGATCTCATACTAGTTAAGAAACTGTACTAGGTGTCTGAAATAAGTGAAATTTCTCCTTAGGGTTGACAGCCGTATGGCTAAATCTGAATGATATATTTAATAGAGATTTGTTTCAATTGAAGCTTGGTTTTATCTTTTTGGATGTGTTTTTTTTGTTTTTAACATTTAACTTATCTGAAAATTTAACTTTTAGAATTGATATTTTTATCGTTAATTTTTTATGTGGTATCATTTTAAAACAATATTATGGCCTATTTCTATTTGCTGTACTTGCACTTTACACGTTTATATCTTTAGCCTATTTTTAGCAAGGAAAAAAATCAAATCACCGTTAAAATCACACCAATCTGCACACTATTCGCCCCCGTATAATTTACTCCTATATTTTACACCTATATTTTACAAGTCTGTCTCTCCACAAATCAACCTAATCTCCAGGATCAGTTCTGCATGTAATATTCTAATAACTGAAAGTAATAGAAGTGGGCGATTTTCTAAAATTAAACCGGAGGCAGCACCAACTATGTCGACAAACATACAACTCTTCGCCTAAGTGAGATTGACTTGGGCGATTATGGTGTCATTTTCCTCTGGGATTCCAACAAATGAGATTGCCTCTGTTCTTTGATCTGGCATAAATACAATCACGTGCTGCTATTTGTGAGAAAATTCTAGGAAACTGTAATAATAGGATACCAAACCAAGGGAACTAAAGTTACAATTTCAGATTTAAAATTTAAAAGCGAAATTCCTGTAGTTGGCTGTACAACTTTCCATAGTTTTAAAAACTTACGATTGAAATAAAAACTTGGAATGTACAGTGGTATTTTTTATTAAAATTGTTTTTTTTAATGATTCAAATTGATTTATAGAATTCATCAAACGTATTCGGTCCTATCAGATTTGCCAGCCACAGTATTGGGTCAAAAGACCTTAAATTACATAATTAAAGTATTATAATTAATTAACATAATGCAACTGATGAAGTCGATGATGAAAGATTAGGAACATATTGTTAAGGGAACATACATATTCCTGTCCGAAAACCATGTACCAATCGGGTCTTCACCTCGGCTTGTCTGCCCATGGTCTCCATTCAATATTTTTGCCCACCTGTCGTACACTCAGATGCAAAAAAAAACGCAACGGAGAAAATTTTAGTCAAATTCAAAGTATGTCAATTTTTTTATTGTTAATCCTATTTTGATGATTTTTTTAGCACACTATGTATAAATTTCTAAATTTTAAATTGGTAGTCAGTTTTTTGATAAAATTTTATGTTTGTCTTATTGTACGGGTTAATTAAAACGTGGTTTTTTATTCTAACTTTGAAACATCATGTGGAATAATTCCGTTTGCAAATTTTCGTAAATTCTTATTTTTCGGTTGCAACCATGTCTCCGAAGCATTGTGTTTTTTGTTTCATGTCAAAATATGCATTGGTTCATTTTTTAGAGCCAAATGAATTTGCCACCCGCAATTTAGGACTTTTTTAATTATAATTACTTTGGAGTTATTTTGTAATACGACGAGGTGACTTTGGTGACTGTTATCATTATGTCATATTGACACTTCCTTTTTGTTTATCTATGATTGTTCATGGTTCTTAGTGTCGAAGATTGTGCGAAAGCCGTTGCTCTGGTTGAAGATGGGCGAAATTATGAATATGTGGCTAGAGTACCACACACTCATCGCTATACTATCCAAAGGGTACTGGAACGTTTTATATGAACTGGAACAAACAAGCGTAAAGCGGGAAGTGGCAGGAAGCGCAAAACTACCGCTTAAGATGAGCGTTTTATACGAGTCAACGCTTTGTGAGATCGTCATTAAACAGCGGTGCAAACAAGAAATCAGCTTCAAGAGGTTCGAAGTAGAGATGGCGGTTTTTGACAAAACACCGGTTTTCGGTTATACCGTTTTTTTTGCTTACGGTTTAACCTGGCGGTTATAACCGACCAAAAAACCGGTTTTTCCAAAAACCGGTTTTCGGTTTTTTAATCCAATAAGTTACAATGTTACATTTACAATGCACTTTAGTTTGCGATACTCCACTCGACTCGATACTCGATATCAATAATATGGTCAAAATTGGTACTATCGAAAGAACATCAATATCAATATAAATAAAACACAATTTTTAATAAAACCATGTTATTCTATTAATTATTATATTTATTTATTATTTTATTATTATTATATATTTATTGATTATTATTAAATATAATATAGCGTAAGATTATTATATACATATTGCAATAATATACAATTTAACCCAACCATTTCAACTTATTTATACAAAATTTCCCAGACTCTTTCAAATGGGAAAAAAATAATATCAACATAAATATTTTACTTAAAAATAAATTGGATAATGCAATTTATCTTTTATTTTTACTACCATCAAAAAAAAATGTATCATGTGTTTTTTAACACGTTTGTACATTTTTGTATAATAGTTACATTTTAACTCATTTAATACTTCCTGTATGGGTCATTTTGAAAACGTAGGGAAATCCTTGGAGATTCGTATTCGTATTCGTAATCGGTAATTCGATATTCATAGTCAGACATTATTTTTGGTAATCAGAAAAAGTCATTCACCCACTTTCAATGTCAAGAGTCAAGTGTGAAAAATAAATGATGTTTGCGTCTACTTCACCAGATCACTTCTTATGTAAATATTATGATTACAAATACCTTTTCAACGAAATATTATAATAAAACTAAATTGTTCCTGGCTGATGTGAGTTTGCAATTTGCACTTTCAGTTTGCTTCTGTATTTATAAAATAAAATTTTAATTATGGTTTTGTTTGGAATAATTACTTGAGAATAATAATTATGATTGGGATCCAAAATAATACCTAACCTAATCCTAATCACCGTAAAAACCTAATAACCGGTTTTTACTTTAAAAAGAAAAAACCGGTTATAACCGGGACAAAAAGCAACCGGTAAAACCGGTTATTGCGAAGTAAAAAACCGGTTTTCGGTTACAACCGGTAGGTTTTTCCCATCCCTAGTTCGAAGCAATAATGTAAGTGTATTTACAGTTCGTCGAAGATAACATGAATTTGGTTTGCAAAGTTGCAGACCAGCAACTGGGCCCAAATTACTTCCACGGCACAGAGTGGCTAGACTACAATTTTCCAGGGAACATTTACATTGAAATTTAGGACAATGGAGCAATATTCTTTTTACGGATGAGTCGAGATACTGTCTTCACTCATCAGATGGGAGAGAACGAGTAGGGCGTCGAACTGGAGAGAGATTTGCGGAGTACGCTTTCAGTCCCCGCGTTAGCCATGGAGGGGGTCGGTGATGGTATGGGCAGGAATATCTCGAGAGGCGTACACTGAATTGGTATTTATTGAGGGTTCGTTGACTGCACAACGGTATATTGAGGAAATTTTAGCTAATCACGTAGTACCCTTTTCTCAATATATCGGCGATAATTTTCTATTAATGCAAGATAATGCGCGACCCCACTCTGCAATGTGTCACGCAATATTTAGAGGAAGTTGGTATTAATAAATGTTAGAGGTCGCGAAGTCGCACTAGCCTCAAATAACGAACTTCGCTTGGCTCTAGAAGAGGAATGGCAAAACATCCAGCAAGATGATACTCGCAACCTCATAGACAGCATGAGCCGACTTGTACAGGCAGCTAGGGGAGGCAATACAAAGTATTAAGTTATTTTTTAATAGTTTTTCTTTGTTATTTGCGTACTTAGGTTAAGTAATATTTAAGTTGTTTTTTTTTATGTTTTGTTATGGTTATCATTGTTCATTAAAACCAAGATAATGTCGTTGCTTTTAATCATTATTTAAATACAGTGCTTCTGGGATGTCGATATGGCATTCCTTTGATATCAGTCACCAAAGCCCCCATCGTCGTATTACAAATTAATACAAAAGATAATGGTAATAATAGGAAAAGTCGTAAATTGTGGGGGGCAAAGTTATTTCACTCCTAAATATGACCCAATCCATATTTTCACATGAAATAAAAAACATAATACTTAGAAGACATGGTTGCAATCGAAAAATGAGGTTTTGCAAAAATCCACTAACGAAATTAGTCCACAGCATGTTTCAAAATTAGGATAAAAAACCACCTTTCGATTAGATAGATAGATAGATAGAATTTTATTGTTTATAAAAACTTTACAGTTTCATAACAAGAAATTTAGTTCGCTACATGTACATAAATACCTTAGATATAAATGGCATTAAAAAAGTATAAAAATGCAAGTAAGTTCTAGAATACAAACTTATACATATATAGACATACCTATATTACATATTATAATACACACCTATACCCACCTACCCGCATACACATACATATACTTAATTACATATCTAGGAAGAACAAGATAAATATATAATGAGATTAAGGGAACACGTAACTGCAATATTACTTAAATTATAAATTTTAAAATAAATAAATAAATAAATAAAAAAGAAACAAACTTGTGAGTTATTCGGATACTTTTTTTGTAAGTGCTACTAATAATCTTTTAAGGTACGCTAATAATACATTGAGAAATTAGAGCTTGCGTTATTAATTTTTTTTTATTCGTTAATTACGAAAGCTCGTAGCTTCAGAATATTCCATATATGATTTGAAATTGTTTTCGCGGTAGAGGGCGTAATATTATTCAGGGTGTTTGCTAAATGTTCTGGGTTTAACAGATTGGTAATATTCTGTGGTCTCATTGCTTTGTAAATAGGACATTCGAACAGAAGGTGACGCAGAGTTTCCAGCTCACGTTTGTTGCATATTGTACATAACTGCTTTGGATCAATCTTATATGTTAGTCCTTGAAAAGTGAACCGAATACAAAACTCATTCGACAGTCTAAGTTGTGCTATTGTTCTGGTGAATTGTAGAGGCATTCGAATATGAAGATACTGTTGTGGTTGATCGCTCAGGTCTAAAGCCCTATAAAAAGTGAGAAATGATGAGTCATTCAGTTGTCGCAAATCATTTTGGTTTACCTTTTGTTTAAATGTGTCTATTAGGTCATTTTTGTTTGCTTTTAGGAACGCTACATTGATATCTCTCCATGATCTTTGACAGTTTGCAAATTCTAACAGATTTTTAACTTGCGATGCCCAATTATATTTATTCTCTATCCTTGTGATTTCCAGTTGACGTAGAAAGCACATTTTAGGTAGTCGATTTTCTTCCATCTCATAAAGTTTAATGAGCCAGTTTAGCATGTGTTTAAATATCACAAGTGAAAATTTAGCTATACTTGTTTCAAGTCGAACAGCAAAATCTGGCGTATTGATAGGAACCAAAAGGATACGTTTTAAAAATGTTAATTACACCCGTTCTAGTATGTCGGCGTATCGTAACCCCCAAATGGCAATGCAGTTAGTTACTATGCTAAGAATTAAGGAATTTAGCAGATGTATTCGGGATGTCCAACTATCCATCTTGGTTTTTGTCATGAGCGGTATTGTTGCTCCGATGGCATGTTTGGCCTTTTGAACGGTATCATATGCCATTTCTCTAAAAAGCGAAGAAGACGAAAAAGTAATGCCCAAATATGTAAATTTAGAGACAATATCGATAGGTTTGTTCTTATAACTGAAAATACAGGCTTTTGGGATACCGCCTCCTCTAGAAAAAACAACTATTTTGGTTTTGCTAGTGTTAACTTCAAGATAATTTTGGTCACTATATCTTTCCAATGCTCTTAGACTCTTACCTAATTCCACTTCAGACTCTGCTACGATGACTAAATCGTCAGCATGTCTCGTTTGTTTCCGATGTTTCTGCCAGTAACCCCGCTATCGAGAAAAAATGTTTCTATGTCTGCGAGAAATAATGAGAATAGAATCGGGCTTAATGATTCACCCTGTAGAACTCCGGCACTTATATCAAGTTGAGAGGTGAATCCATCTGAGGCAGCTACTTGCATTGATGCTTCATTGTATATATTTCTTAAAAGTAAAATTATGCGACCACTAACCCCTATATTGTACAGTTTTGGCCATAACAAGTTGTGGCTAACAGAATCGAAAGCCCCCTTGTAGTCCACAAATGCAACGAATACTTTGCGTTTTTTTAACCTTAATCGTGACTGTATAATCGAGTTAAGAACAAATACATTGTCAATGCAGCTTCGATGTTTTCGAAATCCAGATTGAATTTCAATAATAATGTTGTTATTATCTGTCCACTCATTAAGTCTGTTGAGTAATACTTGTGTGAATATTTTTTCTAAGCAAGACATTAGAGCAATTCCTCTGTAGTTAGAAGGATTGTCGATAGGCCCCTTTTTGTGTATCATTTTGAATATTACTTCAGTCCAAGTTCTAGGTATTGTAGCTGTATTAAATATGTTATTGAACAAACAAGTCATGTACAATATCCAATTATTTGGTAAATTATTTATAAAACTCATAGGATATTTTATCATTTCCTGGACTTTTGTTGTTTTTGCAATTGTTTAAAACTAAATAAATCTGATCAGGTGTTATGGATTTGTCAAGAAATTGATGTTTAACATCGTAATATGTAATAAACGAAATTATTTTAGGAGAGTATATATCTCTGTATATTCACATGAAATAAAAAACATAATACTTAGAAGACATGGTTGCAATCAAAAAACAAGGTTTTGCAAAAATCCACAACGAAATTAGTCCACAGGATGTTTCAAAATTAGGATAAAAAACCACCTTTCGACTAATCCCATATAATAAGTCAAATACAAAATTTTATTAAAAAACTCACTATACCAAATTAAAATTTATAAATTTGTACACAGCGTGCTAAAAAAATCATCAAAATAGGGCTAAAAATAAAAAAAAAAAAAAAAAAAACTGAAACACTTTGAATTTGACCAACATTTTCTCCGTTGCATTTTTTGCATGTGAGTGTATTTCATTCTCGCAACATGTCCCGTCCATTTCCATTTTTGCCTTGTAATACGTTTGATAATGGTCTTCCACTCCTGTTCGTCTACGAGCTTCCTCGTTTTTTAGTCTTTTTATCAAGATTTTTTCCAAGCATTGATCTCTTTATTTTACTTTGTGTCCTTCTCAATTTTTCCGCTGACGTTTTTTAAAAGGTAAGGTTTAAGCTCCGTATATGTGGACTGGTAGAACGCACGGGTTAAAGGTTTTTCTTTTTAAATGAATTGGGACATATTTTATAAACGCGTCTCTCATTTTTTCGAATGCAGCACAACAGAACTTCTTCTGAGTAGTTCACATATTATATCGCTTTACTAGTATTTCGTGACCCAAATACACATATCTTTCTATAACTTCTATTGGTGTTTCCTTTATTTCTATTAGTTATATAGGCTAATACGAATATTAAAAACTATTCCCATCTAGACAAGGCGGAAACGGCGGGTTCGTTGGGAAAAATATTCCCATGAGATATTTTTGCATAATCACATTCGTGAGACATCCCAGAATGAGGTTCAAGAAGTCGCCCACGTGAAAAGTGGGCCAATTTTTTTTTAACACAATTTTTTTTTAATCAAATTGCAAAAATCAATATTTTTGGCCCGCAACAATTTTTATAAATTTTTTGGACCATTCTGGACAAAAAAGGTCTCCTATAATTTTTCTCTTAAGTTGATTTTTTTCGAGTTATAAGCAATTTAAAATTTGAAAAACGCGAAAATGGCCATTTTTAAGACTTAATAACTCGGTTAAAAATTATTATTATGAAAGTCAGAAAGTGACAAAATGAAAGTTTAAAGTCGCCGCTACATGATCCTGCAGAAATCTGTGTCATTAATTTACTACTAAGCTGTTATTTTTAATGAATAACAATGAGCGGTTAGATCGTATTGACTCGGCTGTAAATGTGAGTGCGAGTAAGATGCACAATTGGACTGCTGGAATGGCTTCTCTCTCGCACTCAGCATTTACAGTTGCCGCACACGTGCATGGCGCTTATTATTATTACTTAAAAATAACAGCTTAGTAATAAAATAATGACAAAAATTTCTTCAGGATCTTGTAGGGGATGGGGGCTTTAAACTTTGATTTAGTCATATATTGACTTTCATAATAATAACTTTTAACCGAGTTATTAAGCCTTGAAAATCGCCATTTTTCGTTTTTTTTAATTTTAAATTGCTTATAAGTCGAAAACGATCAACTTTAGAGAAAAATTATTAGAGACCTTTTTTGTCCAGAATGGTCCAATAAATGAAACAAAAAATTCTTCGGGCCAAAAATATTGCTTCTTGCAATTTGATTAAAAAAAAATTGTTAAAAAAAATTGGCCCACTTTTCACGTAGGCGACTTCTTGAACCTGATTCTGGGCTGTCTCACGAATGTGATTATGCAAAAAAATATCATGGGAATATTTTTGACTTCGAACCCGCCGTTTTCGCCTTGTCTAATCCAATCTTTCTCAGAGCGTCATTTAAGGGGAAATCCACAAAATGTCGGCTGTCAAGATTTTAAATGTGTTTTAAATGTATTCATTTTTTTCAAATCCTGAGAAAACTAATAAATATTTTAGAAAAATTTAAACGCAGAATGAAAGATTACATTATTACGGAGAACCAAGAGTACTGAAAACTTCCATAATGTTTATTTTAATAAGTTACAGGGATGAAAATAAAAGAGAAAGTTTAGTGTGATTTTTAATAGCAAATATTTCGTTCAACAGAAACTTTTTATTTATTGTAAGGGACTTTTGGCCCTCGTTAATAAAGTAATGTTTCATTCTTCGTTGAATTTTAATTATATCTAATACTTATTGGTTTTTTCAGGATTCAAACAAAAAATTGTTACATTTAAAACATATTGAAAATTTTGTCAGGCGACATTTTGCGCCTTTCCCCTTAACAACAAACTTCTTATTGCGCCGCCTCCTTTCGAAGGTTGGCGATGCAAATGGCAATTGTAGTTTTAGAAACTGCCCCAAGAAAAATTTCTGCAAATGAGCGGTCAAACCATCTTCTCAGGTCCATCAGCCACGAGTTCTGTCGTTTCCTACTGAACTTTTGCCCTGTACTTTACCTTCCACAACAAACAAGGGTTTTAAAAAGTCAATTATTAGGCTTTATGGCCGATGATTTCTGCAGTATTTCGCACATGTAGCTTGGGAATTTGACTGGTCCGTAAATTGAAAATAGAAAACTGGTCACTGGAAGAATGGAGAAGAGCAGACAGCTTGTAATCACTGTAGCCAAAACGGCCATACTTGGGTCCTTTGTTGAGTAAACATTTCATACCAAAGCTAATTTTTTGGGATTAAATAGGGACTAAGAAAGGAAATGAAAGAAATCAACTATCATGGTTATTCATTATTCGAGACTTCTATGGAATTTCCAATGTAGTTGATATATATTTGCCAGGCAGATGGTATGACCCTCAAATTGTCAATGTAATGATGAAGAAGATGTACGTTTTATCCCAACCTACTGAAAGTACGCACCCCTAGAAAAAGAAGTTTAGAAAAGGGCTATAAAATCTCTAGCTCCCATCTTCTTATGGTCCTCAATTATCTGGTTCTTCCATCTCGTTTTCGGTCGCCCTCATGGTCTACCTCATACTATACTGTGTGCATTTGATGATTTTCTTGGTAACTACCTCTGGATTTCTCCTTTCTGTGATGGATGTCCTATCCATCGGAGTTTATGTGAATTGATAAATCTGACGATATATTTTTTCTTTCAAAATTCTCTTACTTCGAAGTTCATCAGTTTTCTATAGTTATTACAGCCTAAATTAAGTGGGCCTGCTATTTACCAAATGATTTTTTTCTCTAGGATCCTGAATCATTCTTCATTTTTTCTGTGTCAAGCAGATTACTTCAGCACCATATGCTATTACCGGTCTAATGGCTGATCTGTAAATTTTCAGTTTAGTATTCTGCGTAAACCTCTTATCTTTGAGGAAGTTGTTGTATTTCCAGTAGGTTCTGTTTCCTGCCAGTATTCTTTTACTGATTATATTATACTTCTGTCATTAGTTCCATTAACTGAAACCTCAAGATAGTTAAAATGTTCTACCTTTTTAAATTCATATTTACCAATATTTAACCTTGTCACATTAACTGTATTTTTTCTTGAGCACATTAGGTATTTTGTTTTATTTTGATTTCATAGCTTTACAGTTTAAATTAACGATAGTTTTTTTAAATATTAAATACATATGATTACAAACAGATAGGTTTAATAACAGGTTTTAAGTTTATGGCGAAGAACTAAGGAATTAAGTATAATCTGTTAAATCAACTCAGACACAACTGGCTAGTGATTTTAGTAGGTAATTTTTTTGTTTTTTTGCAAATTTTGCCAAAATCGGCAAAGTTACTTATGGTAGGGGAGCAAAGTATGCCAAATTTGCAATCACTCGAGCGTTATGGGGACCTATTGGGTTATGATTATTAGGTCCTAAAATAAAAAAAAGTTAAGTAAAATTTTCCATTTTAGTGGGCGCTTTCCATTTTTTAATTTAATTTTTCATTTCCAACAATCGTTTTTTCCAATTATAGCGCCATCTATCCATAATTCGAAAAATTGTCTCGAATAAAAGTTGCTTATTTTTACGCAAAGAATCCAAATCCGTAATTAAAATTTGGGTGTCCCATTTAAGATCTTAAAGTAACCCCCCACCCCGCCTTCGTGAAGGGGCGTGATTGGTACCATTCGATAGATTTTTCAAAAACATTTTGAGAGTATATTTTGCAGTTTTTCGATCTGATGTTTATTTTGCGAATTATCGTGGGGTTTGTATTTAAAATTTTAAATTTACCCCCACCCCTCTCCGTGGGGGGTCATGTTTAGTACCATTCGATAGATTTTTGAAAAATATTGAAGACTTATTTTTTAGTTTTTCGATCTGACGTTCATTTCGCGAAATATTCGCTTTTTTTTGTGAAACTGTTTGACTCACCCATTTTCTTACGCCCCGCTCAAATCGTCACATTTTTTAAATATACACTCTTTTGCATGTATGTACTTAACTTACCTTATCTTAATCTGACAATTTCGAGTATTTTTAAGGATCGATTTTTTTTTTCGGACCCCCTTAACGAACTTCTCTATGTTAAGAGCCAATATATGAGAGAGGTACATCTGCAGGGTACCAGGATTCTCCCCATATGATAATCTGGCGCGCTCGAGTAACTGAAAAAATCCCTGCATGGGCTCCCCTACCATTACTAAAATCCCTAGACAGTTGTGTCTGAGTTTAGCGAACCGACTATAGTAATAAAATGTTTACTAATTCAGTTTCTTTTTTAAATAAAACAAAGTCCGATTCATTGGCTCACAATTTCTAAACCATCTCCAATAAATAGTCGCTTTTTGAACAAAAATGCAGGAAAAGTTCCCTAGCATCTAAAAAAGTCCACGTGGCAGAAAAAATACTAATTTATCTACTCCCAAAACGTTTGAAATGACACCTCATCATCAACATGGTATCCAAACTCCTAACGGAGTGATTGCCGCCCTCTTTGGACTCTTCCTATTCATTTGTCGCGGTGAATTTACAATTGATTGTGTAACTTGTCGTCTTCTACAATATTTCTCCATTTGTTCCTGTTTTTGCTTATGGTTGTCCATTCTTTAAGGTCCCATCTTTAATGCCCATCTTCCTAAGGTCCGCAAATATTTGGTTCTCCAAACTCGTTTTTGGTCTTCCTGGTGGTCGGCCTGATACTGGTGTTCATCTGGTGATTTTCTTGATAACTACTTCTGGATTTCTCCTTTCTGTATGCCCCATCCATTTAAGTCTCTGAGCCTTGATAAATCTGACGATGTCTTCTTCTTTCAAAAGTTCTCTTACTTCGCAGTTCATCAGTTTTCTAAATTCGTTATTACCCAAGAGTAGTGGACCAGTGGACCTGCTATTCTTCGAATGATTTTTCTCTCTAGGATCCTTAGGGCCGGTTGTTCGAACGCTAATCAAGAAGTTAATTATAATCGATCAGTTTATTGTAATCAATTTTCTTGATGGGAATCAATCGAGACATCAAAAATACATGTAAAACACTAACCATTCATTGATTGTAGGTAAAGCAGTAATTAAAATATAGCCGCAGCTGTTAAATTATTAAAAATTGCTTATTATTATTATTATTGATTTGTAAGTAAAAACAAGAAATTAACATCAGAAAGAGTTTAATTATGGTTTATTTTAGATTAAAACCAAAATAATAAAATAAATCAGCAAAAAATTTCAACATAACCTCAAAATGTGAGATCTGTCAGAAGTACGCTTAATCAAATGTAATTGTAATTAAATAGTTGATAATGATCATTTTTGATTAGCGTTCGAACAACTGGCCCTAAATCTTTCTTCATCTTTCTGTGCAAGAAACATTAATCTAGCACCATATGTGATTACAGTACAACCTGCCATATCCGGACCTGTCATATCCGGACCTTCCCTTATCCGGACGGTTCTGCGCCGTCCGGATCTACCGAAATCTACCGAGAAAGGCAGTCCTGCGATTGGACAACGCACTAAAAGAAGAACTTAAAGATGGCGAAATAATGTATTATAGAATATATAAAACGTGTCTATCGACGAAAGTTATTGACGGCGTTGATTACTGGAATGTATGAAGGAGAAAACGTTTCAGAGACTATAAAAGAAGTAGTGGTATTGATATCCGGATTTTTTCATATCCGGATCGGTTTGTCGCCACATTGATCCGGATATGGCAGGTTTTACTATACTTGTCTAATTGCTGCTTCGTAAATTTTTAGTTTAATATTCTGAGTAAGCTTCTTATCTTTCTGAGTAAGTTGTTGTATTTCCAGTAGGTTCTGTTTCCTGCCGGGATTTTTTCATTGATTAATATGCTTCTGTAATTAGTTCCATTAACTGAAACCTCAAAATATTTAAAGTGTTCAACCTTCTTAAATTCATATTTACCAATATTTAACCTTGTCACATTAACTGTATTTTTTCTTGAGCATATTAGGTATTTTGTTTTATTTTCATTTATTGCCAAACCTCTTTGGATGCTTTCTTGCATAACCTTGCAAATTCTTCCTTTAAATGCTTTATTCATATTTATAAATGATTCAAAAATTGTATTGGAGCTATAGATGAGTAGAAATGATTACAATTAGAAAAATAACAGGTTTTAAACTTTATGGAGAAGAACTAAATAGTAATAAAATGTTTACTGCTTCAGTTTTTGTACATAAAATAGTTATTTATGAAACAGTTCGTGAAGTATGCTTTTTGCGAACGCATGTGATGTTTAGACCACGAGCGACAGTGGAGCGAGTGCTATACATCGCGTAAGTTCGCAAAAAGTCCTTCACGCACAGTTTCATACAATATTTTACCTACGATAAACAAATAAAAAACTGTAACTCTTCGTCACTGGAATTCATTTCTATTCTACTTTGACATTTAAAAATTCTAACTTCTTTCAAACCACAAAACTGTCAAAACTTTTGTTGTAATTTATTGCTCACATATGTCATCATCATGACAACGCGAAAGTTAAGGATATTTGGTTATATGAAAGTGTGACAAAAAACAGTGCGAAAAAGTAAATCCCATTTAAAATACATTGTTACTTCACGCACACTTTCAATCCTTCATGAACTGCTATCTATAATGACAGTTTTCACAAACTAAAAACTTATACATAATATGAGATAGAGTAGATAAAAACATATATACACACACCCAAACTTATATGGAATCAGACTAAGTTTTCACTCTAATGGCATATAAAACAACATAATGCTATTCTACATCCCACTAGAATGAAAACAATGGGAACCTTATCTGGTTACACCTCCGAGGCTTCTACAATTTGCAAGCCATACGGATGCTGAGACTAAGGAAGATGAGGGAATTCTACAATTTACAATTCACGTCCCATCTGCTCAGAGCGGTAAAGTTCCAACGAGAATGGTTCCCTTCATACTCCACACAGAGTAAATGTAAATCAAAATGAATAACCATTTTCAATTTCGTTGCAAAACGAAAACACAACCGAACCATATTCTAGTCCAATCAGAGAGTGCTGCAAGCAGCCCTACCGGTTTCGAAACTTATTAGTCTCTTTATTAGTCTCTCATCAGGAGGCTGCCATTGATCTATGCTGATCTATGCCATTTCGTTCGTTGCAATCTGGGACTGCACGCTGGGGTTTGTTTTGGTTGGATCAGGGAGAGCAGCATATGTGCCTCCTGATGAGAGACTAATAAGTTTCGAAACCGGTAGGGGTGCTTGCAGCACTCTCTGATTGGACTAGAATATGGTTCGGCTGTGTTTTCGTAGCAGTTGCCGCTAGGGCATCTATGCCATTTCGTTCGTTGAAATCCGGGACTGCACGCTGGGGTTTGTTTTGGTTGGATCAGGGAAAACAGCATATGTGCCTCCTGATGAGAGACTAATAAGTGTCGAAACCGGTAGGGGTGCTTGCAGCACTCTCTGATTGGACTAGAATATGGTTCGGCTGTGTTTTCGTTTTGCAACGAAATTGAAAATGGTTATTCATTTTTTTTATATGGAATTATCTGATATTTCTTACTATTTCGTGCGAATTAAAAAAAAAACGAACACACGAAGTCAAACAATATTTATTTTAAAGCCAATTAATAACAAATACGTAACAATTAAATAAAATAATAAAGTATTTAACAAAAAAATTGAAAGTAGTTGTTTTAAAGTCAATAGCACACAAAATTTCGATGTAAAACAAATAATGTTTAAATTGTTTTTATTTATTTTTTTTGTATTTTTTGGTAGTCACTGTTATCACCTTTAGTCCTTATGCAAACTTCATTTTGCGTGGGCACGCTCCTAATCAAATTATCAACATTTTGTTGTGGTAGGTTGCTCCATCCTTTAAGAGTAGCTTGTACTAGCCGTGCGGTGTTTTGTGAATTATCCCGGCGAGCTCTAATTTTGTCTATTAGGCATATCACACAAATACTCTATAGGATTAAGCTCGGGTGAGCAAGCAGGCCACTCCAAAGAAGGGATACCTTCTGCTTCAATGATGTAGTCACTCTAATGGTATGTAGAGGTCCATTATCATGCCATAAAATTAAATTTTCTCCTTTTGCACCTTTCCAGAGCCTGACTACAGGCCATCAACATACCTGTGAGCAGTTAAAGTTGATGGGATGAAAATTAAAGGAGTTTTATTACGGATCACAATTCTTCTCCAGAACATTACACTTCTTCTTGTATATTTGTGAACAGATCTGACAGTTTTCGTTCTTGCTTGTCTTACTCGACCTCTAAGTACACGATATCGTGGGTCATCTGATTTTACACAAATTCTGACTTTTTTTGAAAATAGCACATTTTGTCAATTCCCAATGTTCCAGTTTTGGTGGTGTAGACACCAATTCGGGCGATCAATCTTGTGCTGCCTGGATAACTCGGGAACCCATAACTGTCTCCTGTTGTATACTTCTTGGTACGAACTCTTCTTCTTATCTTTTTAACTGAAACAGTTACACCTGTAGCTTCCAAAAGCTGCCTTTGGAACTGCACGTGAGAAATGGTTGAGTGTCTTCCAGCTGATTGGACAATTAAACGATCGTGGAGAGCCGTTATTACTTTTGGCGACTTTCCCTTGCTTTATTTTTAAGCTTTCCTAGTTCCTGTTACCTAGCATAGGTTTTGGACAGAACGCCCTGTATTACGCCTAGCTCTACAGCTCTGAGAACATTACTTTCTCCACAAGACAAATAATATTTCCTCGTTGTAAGTTATATAACACCATATGAGGCATATTTTCGTTTTTGGACGCAAAAGTTAGTTTATTGATTTTCGTTCAATTTGCAACTCAAGCAAATAACCTATAATGTACCGAGATGTACTATCCGATTGTCTTATATTTTTGTTTATTTTCAATAAAAACCTTTATTCTTCGCAACAATAGCAAGTTTTTCCAAAAGAAATAAATATTACTTTGAAGTACATGGTGATTCCCTATAAGTTTGGGTGTGTGTAGATTATTTATATTCCATATTATTAAGCTTATACAAAAGAGGTAAATACATATTGACATATTTTTTGTTGAGAACAGTTTAAATTAACGATAGTTTAATTTTTAAATATTTAATACAAATTATTACAAACAGATAAATAACAGGTTTTAAGTTTATGGCGAAGAATTAAGGAATTAAGTAGTAATAAAATGTTTACTACTTCAGTTTCTTTTTAAAACAAAGTCCGATTTATTGGCTCACTATTTCTAAACCATCTCCAATAAATAGTCGCCTTTTGAACAAAAATGCAGGAAAAGTTCCCGAGCATCTAAAAAAGTCCACGTGACAGAAAAAATACTAATTTATCGACTCCCAAAACGTTTTAAATGACACCTCGGATACTAAAATATTTGTAGACGAATTGAAATGGATATTTAAATGAGACGTATTTTATTAGTAGTATGTAAGTGTCAGTTTATGTTTTTCGAATTTATTTTACAGTATTTAAATAATGAAATGGTAATTTTCTGTCTTTAACTTATTTTTGTTTGGTTTATTTATGCCATGTTTTATAAAGGTTTCAGTCATTTCGGCGTAATAAATAGCTTAAAATATTGTAAAAAGTCAAATGTTATGACAATTATAACTTGTATTTTATTGGAATGGAAGTGAAGATACTAATCTGTTTCAGTAGGTGTCACAGTTTATGAATTAGTAATTATTACAAATCTAATAAATATATGACGATAATGATTTTAAAGAAATACCAATAATTATATCTCTTGGAGTAATGACCTAGGATTTTACTACTAGATAAATTAAATAAATTAATCCGGAATTAAAATTTAAAAATCCAAATGGATTACATAAGTGTTCAGAATGGACGTTTTCGCACATGTCAGTCCATCGTCAGTGAACCTACAACAAGTAATTCCACTTAATTGAATTTGAAAACATGTGGGTTACATTTTGACTGCTAATAAGGAAATGTGGTTTTGATTACTTATCTATACTGTTGTCCAAATGCAAGACCAAGACGAGACTTAGAGAGTATTGGTCTTGGTCTTGCACCAATACACCTGGTCTTGGTCTTGGTCTTGGTATTGCACTCCCGGTCTTGGTCTTGGTCTTGGTCTTGCAGCAAGAGTCTTGCAAGTCTCGCAGTTACCCACTAGCATATTGCTATTTATTAAACGTTAATTTAGATTTTAGAACAACGTATTAGTATAGGTACATTTTCGGCTTGACTTAACATACAGGGCGAGGCAGATAAATTTCCTATTAAAAATATCTCGAGAACTAAAGACAACAGAATCATGAAAATTGGAATGAAGGGGTTTTGAAGATTAATCAATTTAATGAAAATATTTTTATCTATTTCCTACTTCCAGTTATACCGGAAGTTGCTTATAACTTCGTTTTTTTTAATGGGATACCCTGTATATTTTTACATTTCTGAAATCACTTATATGTCTTTTTTCTAAAAATATGAGGTTTTGTAACGTTATATAGGGTAGTTTAAAAGATAATTACGTTTTCTTATTAATTTCGTAGCAACTTTCACACCATGTACGCCCGGTTTCCGAAAGGATGATCATCTCAAAAATTATGTAATCGACGATTAACAATAGATTAAATGCGTCAGAAACGTCAACCAAACTAGTTTTAACAATAGTCGATCACCTGACAAAAGATTAATCGTTAGTTAACAGCCGATCATGAGTGTTTTGAGTCTACGAAAGGTCGATTAACCAGTTTCGCTTGTCAAACGGCGGTAAAAATGGACTGTTACCTAATCTGCGACTATCCGTCGATTAACGAGCTGTTAAGAGTTTTTTTAGTTTTTTAATTACTGTAATTAACAGATACCGGGAAAAAATTGTCAAATAACACATATATAAATGATATAAATCATATTATTCAATAAAAATAAGATTTTTTTATGGAAGAAATAATTTAAAATATTTATTTAACTTGCAGAACATGGATATCTCGGACATTTTTTATATTTTATTATATAATTTATATTTTTTTTCTTTTAAAAATGTAAGATAACAAGGATGCTAGACTCATAGAGCTATTTTTGAGAGGCCAGAGCTCTAAAAAGCAGAACATAATGATTATAGCGATGTAAATAAGAGGGAAAACGTGTGAGAAATTATAGCAGCTAACTTTGAAGACAATAAAACAGCCGGTAAATAAATTAAAAATAAATATAAAAAGTAAATATATAGACCAAAAATGAAAATACGATTATAAAATATTATAGATCATAAATAAACTGTTTTATATCTCCAACTCCCGTCACATAACCTAGCCTCATTTTTAAAATGCTCTCGTTCAATTCTTGCTCCAAACAAAAGTGACAGTACGTAAGAGAGAATGCACCTTTAGAATCTAAAGATACAAGTTTGGATTTAGAGGTTAATATAATTGAAATTTTGAAGGATAACAGCCAATTGTGACAGTATCGCTACCAAATCGTATGTCAGATCATCGATTACATGATCTATGATCATGCAATTTTACAATAATTGGCGTTTGAGAAACCCATCACAGGTTAACAGTTGATCAAATCTGACAGCCGATTAGATGATCGGAGATTTGAATAACGTTTCGGAAACCGGCTGGTAGAATTGTAGTTATTTGACATCAAAAACTTTATTTATGTTCAAATGATTTTTAATATAGTCTACTATTGTTAAAAGTTATTAGTATAGCTAAATGTTGAATTTGGTATACAGGGTTGGTCGAAACTCGAAATGAGTATTTTCTGAGTTTTCTTAAATGTAACACCCTGTATTTTAGTCTTGTAATGAAATTATATTTTATGGTACTTTTTTATTTCTTAAGCATTCCCTATACCTAACTGCCTTAATATGTGCTTAATTGTTAATCGCACCAACAATCTTAACTACGTAGTTATTTTGACAGCTCAACCATTATTGGTAATTTTTAGGATCAGTCTAGATTAATATGTACTTATCTACTTCCGAAAAATTATTTGCGATTGAATATGTTCACGGCCAACGTAATAAAATTTCACGTATTTTTTGTTGCAAATAATATTTGGATTGAATCACCAATAACTCAAAAACTAAAGCAGTTAGGTATAGGAAATGCTTAAGAAATAAAAAAGTACCATAACAGATAATTTCATTACAATACTAAAATACAGGGTGTTCCATTTAAGAAAGCTCAGAAAATACTAATTCCGGGTTTCGACCAATCCTGTATTCTAAAATTGAAAATTTAGCTATACATACTAACAATTCTTAACAATAGTATACAGACACTATATTACAAATCATTTGAATATAAATAGAGTTTTTATTGTCAAACTACTACAATTCTACAGGATGTAAATATTTGTACGAAGTTAAGAAAAAAAATGTAGGTAATTCTCTTTTAAACTACCCTATATAACATTACAAAACCTTATATTTTAACAATGAAGACATCGAGGAGAATTTAAAAATGTAAAAATATACAGGGTGTCTCATTCAAAAACGAAGTTATAAGCAACTTCCAGTATAACCGAAAGTAGGAAATAGATGAAAATATTTTTATTAAATAGATCACTCTTTAAAACCCCTTCCTTTCAATTTTCATGATTTTGTTGCCTTTAGTTCTCGAGATTTTTCTAATAGGTCATTTATCTGCCTCATCCTGTGGACATAGTAAAAACCAACCAAATTAATAAATATCTAAACAACTTACATCGGGTGAGGTTTGAACCCACGATCTAAACTATCCCTGCCTATACTCTCAGTAACTGAGCTATCTACCATGTCCCGCGGGAGTCAGTCTGTTTCTTAATAAACATTTGCATTTAATAACCTTACATGTGCTAAAACATGCTTAAAACAAAAAAAATCAAATAAATGACATATTAAAGAACATTTTCTGTTTAAATAGAAAGCAATTTTGTTCGAACAATTGATATAATAATTGCACATTCTGCAGAAAGTTTATAAGAACGTTGATTAGCCTTTACGATGTGGTATTTAGAATCCTACTAACTGATAAGGAAAAACAATTGAGTGGGTGTCGTATTATATTTTTTACGACATAATATCTTTAAAAAGTTTCAATAGTCAATAGGATATAACTGTCGGCGTCACAACACAAGATTATTTTATGAAAGGTCAGCTATTCTTAAAATCTAGACCATTAAAATTAATTTCAGAGCGAAGGCGTCGGCGTCGTCTGCTAGGAAAAAATGTATTACAAAATATTTTATTTTTTCATTGTAATAATTTATTATGACCTCTGAGTACGTGTCAAATAAATATGTCAATGTATGTTTATTGTATTGTTAATCTTCTTCTTCCTCTTTCTACTTTATAAATAGGCTCAATGCCTGTTTTACTTCGGTTGTTTGCCTCAATTGACATTGTCTGACCACCTTTTCCTCGGTCGTTCCAATGATCTTTTTTTATTTGGAAATTTATCTCTTGCTATGCATACTATTATATTTTCTGTCATTCTTTGCATGTATCGGTTCCATTCTACAGTGGAACCCCGTTAACTCGGATTAATTGGGACCGCGGCCGATCCGGGTTATCGAAAATCCGGGTTAGCCGGAGAAAATGGTAAAAATTAATAAAATATGGTATGCTTACAAATAAACTCCGTTATAATTGTCACACAGACACTGGTAAACCACGTTCGCATTCCACACAAAACCACACATACAAAGCGTCGTCAAATGTCTCATTCTTAGCTTATTAGCTTTGCACCGATTGTCCAAACTGTCTTTTGTTATCATTTTGAAAAACAATTCTTCAATTTTAGTTCTATTTTTCTTCCAATACTGTAGATGTACCGACACCATAATTTAATGCTGCAAGATTCACCTTTATCAATTCTACTTAATGCTTCTAGTTTCTTTTCCATTGTCACTACAACATTTTTACGTTTTGTTGCCCTTATAGACAAAAGACACGCAAACACAAAATCTGAATAAATTTACGAACGATTACAAAACCGAAGCGAACAATACGACTTTACTACACACAATACCGTCTCTGATGTTATGTTATTTAATAACAATGATAACTAAGACCATTGTTAAAAAAAGAATTTTAATAGTCTTTTCTAAACAATGCTAAGAAAGTTTCAAATAAATAAAGGATAATACAGGTGCCTGTTTTCGATAACACCACAATGAATGTGGTGTGCCATGAGTCATTTTTACTAGGGTAAATGTAGTTCAATCCGGTTCCATTATCTCTCAAATATTATATTACATGTTGGTACAAAACCTCGTGAACCTTGAAAATGCGTATGTATAACCGAAATAAAATGAAGCAAAAAACATACGACTATTTTATTTGCTGCGAATTGCGCGACAGGGTCCCATCTGCACCCTGATATTTTCAGTAATGTCGGATTCAATCGTTTCGTTCGTATATTGACGTCACCAAATGAATGAATTAGGTTCACGAGATTTTGTAACAGCAATACATTTTTATTGTTGAAATGTTTGTCTGATAAAAATCAGTCCGGGTTAGCCGGAGTTCCGGGTTATCGGGGGCCGACTTATCGGGGTTCCACTGTATTTTGCTTCTTTTGGTCGACATGTTTATTTCTTCTATACCACATTTCACTCGTATTTGCTCACTTCTTACTCTGTCTCTTAGAGTTTGGTTTGTTATTTTTCTTAAGACTTTCATTTCTGCTGTTTCCAGAAGTCTTTGTGTTTTCGCCGTATCTGAGCCGTTTCCGCTGTGTACACCATTATCGGTCTTATTGTTGATTTATATATCTTGATTTTCGTTTCCATTGTGAGGTATTTGTTTCTCCAGATTTTGTTGTTTAGACATCCTGCTGCTGTGTTCGCCATGTTCACTTGTTTTTGTACTTCTTTTTTGCATTTCGTCCGCCATCGTTTTCTGTACATCCATTCGTCTTCTTTGATGGCTCTATCTCTCATTATGTGTCTAGTCCAGAGAAATAAGGTTTTTCTCGTGACACATCCCCCTCCAGGCCGAAACCAAATTTTTTGAGTAGTATGGACATCTATATTATTAACCTATATGTTTCCTGCAGCCGATTTTGATGATATACATAGTTATAAACAAATGAAGATCGAAAAACGGTAAATTATCGCTTTTTTCGTCTATTACCAAAAAGTTAAGCACTTTAAACAAATTTGAGAGTAAGAAACTCATAAATCGTATAAAAAACTTCAATATAACATTCGCTGAATATGTCCAACCTTATTGGTTGCTTAGAAAATTGCAAAATAAATCATAAATATTGAGTTTTTATAAATATTCGTAACTTAGGTAAAAATTAACTTAGAATCTTCTTATTACGCGGAATGCCGAGACTTCTTGTACTTAAATTATATTTTAAATTTCAAAGCAATTGGTCAAATAGTTTAAAAGTTATTTAATTTATTTTTCCCAAATTCATTTTTTTTTGCAACACTATAAGTCAGAAAATTATGAGGTTACAATAATACTTCGGACAGTTTATGAAAGAAGAACATTTATACTATTACCTTAATTAAAAATAAATGACAAAAAATAATTTTAAACAGTGTAAAATTATTTTGCAAAAACATGTCCATTTTTTGCTTACTTATAAACAATTAGAAAAACTTTTTAACCGTTACCCGTAGAAAAATTATTTTTTCATATTTAGAAAGACTGAATTTTTATACACATTTAGAAAGAAAAACAACTGTTCTAGGACATTTAGGGACAAAGTTAGCCCCCCCATTTTTTTAATTCACATGTTATTGCAAAATTATTTTGCAATATCTATAATTATTTTTTGTCATTTTTTTTTAAATTAAATTAATACTGTAAATTTTCTTCTTTCATAAACTATCCAAAATATTACTGTAACTTCATCATTTTCTGACTTACAGTGTTGCAAAAAAAATTAATTTTGGAAAAACAAATTAAATAACTTTTAAACTATTTGACCAATTGCTTTGGAATTTAGGGTGTAATTTAAGCACCATAAGTCTCAGCATTCCATGTAATAAGAAGGTTCTAAGTTAATTTTTACATAAGTTATGAATATTTAAAAAAACTCAAAATTTATGATTTATTTGGCAATTTTCTAAGTAACCAATAAGGATAGACATATTCAGCGAACGCCATATTGAAGTTTTTTATACGGTTTATGAGTTTATTACTCTCAAATTTGTTTAAAATGCCCAATTTTTTAGTAAGAGACGAAAAAAGCGAAAATTTACCGTTTTTTGATCTTCATTTGTTTATAACTATGTATATCATCAAAATCGGCTGCAGGAAACATATAGGTTATTATTATAGATGACCATATTACTCGAAAAATTTGGTTTCAGCCTGGAGGGGGATGTGTCACCAACACGATATTTTTTTTCCTTATTTCTCTGAACTAGTCGTACATTTTCTCCCAGGTAACTGAAGGACTTTCCCTTCTTCTTCTTTGTTGTGATATGTAGATAATTGTAGATAATTTAAAGCTTTCTTTGGTCATCTATCTTCATTCATTCGTTTCACGTGACCATGCCACACCAGTTGTCTCGTTTGAATTCTATCTACACTGGAATATACAGTATTTGTCCTTCTTCTAATATCTTCATTTGTGATGTGAGCTTTTTTGGATATACCACACGCTCTCCTTAGATAATCCATTTCTACTACTTATATTCTTTTTATATCCTTTCCAGTTTCGTTTTTTGTCTTATATCTTTAGACCGTAGTAGAGAGCTAAGAATGTTAATTGATTTTTTGCCCTGCTGCGTTCTGTTTTCGATGTCTCTTTTGGTAGTGCCTTCTGTAGATATTATAGATCCGAGATATTTATATTTTTTACATGTTTTTGTGGTCCTAATTTCTAACACTAGATCTTCTTCATTATCTCCTATTTTAAGATACTCTATATTTGACATATCCATATTTGAAAGTTACAGTAAAAAATTATAAAAATAAAACGACTTACAGCCGATGAAATTGGATAACTATCCGGGAAGCATATTTACAGATGCTTGCGTGTGTAGACACCAGGGTGTTGAAATCAGTTAGGGTTTGGAGAAAGGGTACATTTACAGATGCTAGCGCGTGATGACACCACGGTGTTGAAACCAGTTAGGATTTGGAAAAACAGTACGTTTACAGACGCTAGCGTGTGTTGACACTAGGGTGTTGAAATCAGTTAGGATTTGTAAAAACAGTACATTTACAAATACTAACAGATTTGGACACCAGAGTGTTGAAACCAGCTAGCTTTTTTAGTGGTTATACATGCATAGATGCTAACGGCTATTGACTTTGATTTTATATACCTACTGCTGTGGAAAAATATTTAAGTGATTTAGGTATTAATAAATAATTAAACGTTGTTGGGATATAAACAATATTATATTAACACAAAAAACATATTAACATAAAAAATAATGTTGTTCTGTTCTCACAATTAAATTTAAAAAAAAAAATAATTTTTTTAACGGTTCGACGCCCAAATCGGGTGTCGTTGTCAAAATACAAAATACGTACTACTAAATTAAACAAAAATGTTGTTGTTTAGTAAAAAATACTTTAAAATGTATAATATATGTATGAATTGCCAATATAAATGAGTCAGATTAAAAAAATTATTAGTAGAATTTTTTACTAAGCAACAACATTTTTGTTTAATATACAGGGTGTTTGGTAAATAATGGGCCATAGCTTAACCTCAGGTTCCTGAGGTTAAAATAGGCCGATTTAAGCTAACTTACCTTAGTACAAAGTTTATAATAACCGAGATACAGGGTGTCAAAGTTAAACTTTTTTTTTATTTATTATTGAATATTTCCTGACAGATATGAGATAACAACATGAAATTTGGTATGTGGTGTTTTTTTGGGTCGAGAAAACTAAATTCCCTACCAAAAATTATGTATTGCCCAAAGGGCGCCACATACGCCTTTCAGCACTTATTTATTACGTTAAATTTTTTTTATCCCTCACTCTGTATAATTTTGACATAAAAAATTTTTATTCTCCTATTAGTTTTACTTAAAAAAGCTATACTTCTTTCACCTCTCTAAACTCAACCGTTTTCGAGATAAACGCATTTTAAATCTGCGATACACCATCATTTTTAGCATAATATCATTGTAGTTACACCCGAAAAATAACTTAAAACCATAATAATTGTGCCAGTTCTCAAATTTATGGCATTGCATCGCAAATTCCATTTGAAGAAATTTGCGATACATTTTTGGATAATTTTATGGTTTTAAGTTATTTTTCTGATGTAACTACAATGATATTATGCTAAAAATTATGCACCGCAGATTTAAAATGCTTGATCTCGTAAACGGTTGAGTTTAGGGAGATGAAAGAGGTATACCTTTTTTAAGTAAAACTAATAGGGGAATACAAATTTTAATGTCAAAATTATACGGAGTGACGGATAAAACAAATTGAACGTATTAAATGAGTGCTGAAAGGCGTATGTGGCGCCCTCTGGCAACACATAACTTTTGGTAGGGAATTTAGTTTTCTCGTCCCGAAAAACCCCCACATACCAAATTTTGTGCTGATATCTCATGCCTGTCAGGAAATATTCAATAATAAATAAAAAAAAGTTTAACTTTGACACCCTGTATCTCGGTTATTATAAACTTTGTACTAAGGTAAGTTAGCTTAAATCGGCCTATTTTAACCTCAGGAACCTGAGGTTAAGCTATGGCCCATTCTCTACCAAACACCCTGTAGTAGTATTTTTTATTTTGACGACACCCGATTTGGACATCGAAAAGTTAATAAAATTATTTTTTTCAATTTAATTGTGGCTTATTTCCCATCTAAATAGTTAATTATAAAAATTCCACAAGCAAATAGCTTGAGAGCAAGGTAGGTATATAAAAAGAGTAGGTAAATAAAATCAAAGTCAATAGCCGTTAGAATTTATGCATGTATATTAATTACTAAAAAAGCTAGCTGGATTCAACACTCTGGTGTCCAAATCTGCTAGTAGTTGTAACTGTACTGTTTTCCAAACCCTAACTGATTTCAACACCTTAGTGTCAACACACGCTAGCGTCTGTAAACGTACTGTTTTTACAAACCCTAACTGATTTCAACACCGTGGTGTCAACACGCGCTAGCATGTGTAAATGTATTGTTTTTCCAAACCCTAACTGATTTTAACACCCTGGTGTCTACACACGCAAGCATCTGTAAATATGCATCCGGGAACATAATAACCCTTACTCAAATATGAATTCACATGTATGTATTGGTCTACCATCGTCTGCCAACTGATTCTGATATACGGAAATAATTAGATTGTCAATGACAATAATTATTAAAGTGATAATAACATTCAGGAAGTGGTAGTCAATTTTAAGTGAGTTAACCAAAGAACCATCTATTGATATGTATCTAATGATATTAAATTTATATCTTTATAGTTTGAGTATATTTAAATTAAAGAAGGAAAATTATAATAATGCCGTGTTAAGAACAGGATATTTATCGTATTTTGGAAATTATCCAAAATAATCTTAATTACAAAACCCGAAACATCCTCGGAGGAAATATAGCTACAAACCTATTAGCCTGCTCCCCATAATGTCTCAAATACCACAAAACTGCTGTTATCAAGAATAGAGCCGATTTTGATAATTATTGGCAAACACTTGCATCACCAATTTGGCTTTAGGTAACAGCACGCTACCATCGAATAAATTCATCGCGTTTTCCAGTAAATACACCAATCACTGGAAAACAGATAATATTGTTCCGGAATCTTCTTATATGTATATCTAACAGGCATTTGACAAAGTATGACATAATGGACTTTTATACAAAATCAAAAATTCCCTTCCAAACAAGTACTTCAAAATCCTAAGGTCTTACCTGCAATACCGCCATTATTGTCCAAGTAAAAAATACTGTAGAATAGCTTTAAGCCGGTGAAATATGATATTCTTCAAATATAGATGTTAGGTCAAACGTTTAAGAAGCGGCCCTTTGTGAAAGCATCTGTGTTTTTACGGCCAGACCTCCCGCATATCTATTCACAAGTTTCGTGCAAAAGATTAGTTTTAGTTCGGTAGCTAGCAGTGTATTAGTACTGGAGTGTACGTGTGTTAAGTGATACGAGTGTTTTGTTTGCTGTAATTATTTTGAATATTGGTTTAGTATTTCGTTTGGAGAGTGTCAAGTGTTGATTATTGTAATTTAATTAATGTGAATAGTGATGTGGCGCCCGTGGGATAATGTAAATATCGCGTACGATAACGCTGATATTGTAGAAATTGCCAGTGCTAGTGTGAATGTAATTACTAAAAAAAAAGAGATCGTAAAGAAGATTCGAATGCATTTAAATGCAGAAACACAGCAAGTATGTTTGAATGTATACAAAAATCTACGTACGAAATTCGGCTTCGATGAAACACTATTGGCACAAGCCACCTCTGATTTAACAGAAATTCCACTTTCTACTGTATATAAAATAGTTAAAAATGAACCCTATCATCGCAAGAAACGATGTGACTACAAATTTTCAAGACCTTTAAATCCTTCACTTGTAAAACTATTGAAAACCACAATATACGACTGCTACAAAAGCAATGAAATACCTACAATAGAAATAATAAGAAAGAAATTGGAAACAACCGGTCGAAATATGAACTGCTGTGAGAAAACTCTTCAAAATTGGATAAAAAAAATGGGCTTTAAGTTCAAAAAAATAAATAAACGTCAAGCAATTATGGAAAGCCAAAGAATAGTCAACAGACGTAATATGTACCTAGAAGAAATTACTAAATATAGGCAAGAAAATAGGAGAATTTATTATTTAGATGAAACTTGGTATGATACCCACGATACAGTAAAGAAAGGATGGACAGATGGTTCAAGCATGTGCATACCAGAAATGCCTGCAAATAAAGGCTCGCGACTAATTATTGTACATTGCGGAGGAAGTGAGGGATGGGTTCCGAATGCTTTAAAATTATGTGGGAAGAAAATGGAAGATTGTAACGTTGACTACCACAAGAATATGGAAGCTGACATTTTTGAAGATTGGTTTGAAAACTCGCTGATCCCAAACTTGGAGAAAAACAGCGTAATAGTGCTTGACAACGCTTCCTATCATTCCCGACAACTCACTAAAATACCAAATACATCTTCAAAGAAAGCTGACCTACAAAATTTTTTAATGGAAAATGATTTGTATTTCGAAGATTTTTACACAAAAAAACAACTTATTGAAGTTCTACACACAAAGCAATTTAGAAAATTATACGCTCTAGAGAGTATTGCCGAAAAGCATGGACACACTATATTGAGACTTCCCCCCTACTTTTGTGTTTTCAATCCTATTGAGTTAATTTGGGGACAATTAAAACCAAGTATAAGGCGTTCAAATAAATTTCCTAAATTTGACAAAAAGGTAATTGAGATCATTAAAAAAGAAGTAGCCAATATTACCAAAGTAGACTGGCAGAAAAGAATCGCCAAAGTGATCAAAGTGGAAGAATATTATAAGAAGATTGGGCACTTCCACATTAATGGTGGAAATAAATTTATTATTGAATTGGGCGATGATAGTGACGAAGAAAATACGGAAGAAGGAGAAAATGAGTTAAGTGTATCAGTATTTTAATTGTTGTGTTGTGTAATTCATTTTCCAAGCATAAGTGTACTAATGAAAAGACTCGGTTAAAAAAATATTTTTAGATTTTGTATTTTTAATAAAAAAAAAGAGCGGGGACATGCTTGCATTTTGTGCTGAATTTTAAAGTTTTGAACTGTATACCTAAAGTAATTTTAGATCTAACTGTGTTTTTATAAAGTTCTTTTAGTATCAGTAATTCTAACAATAACAAGATTAATTATAAAAGCTATTCTACATCAGTTATTAATGCAAGCATGCGGTAAGAGGGAGGTCCCTGTGAGGTTAAATGTTATTAAAAAATTGATAAAATTAATTTTAACACATACAATATTATGTCCTGCTTTAACGCTATTTACCTAAGTATAAATAAATATTTTTAACTACATATTTAATTACCAGAAAACACCAGCTGCCGGCCTAATATTAAAGAAGAACAACCCAAAGAAAGCTACAAATCTTACCTATTACACTATATAGATTGCTTGAACTATACCTTATAACACATCATGATGCGTATACCAGGCAGACTTTACCCAATTATAGCTAGAGCCCCTTAATGTGGTGTCCTCGGTCCAGTGCTGTACCTGATATTCACTATGCACTTACCTATATCATTAGCAGTCACAACATCAACTTATGCAGATGACAAAGCAGTATTATCTTCTCATGAAGTCCCAGCTGTAACATTACACAGAGTCCAGGCTAACTTAAATGCTATACAAACTTGGGTAAAAATGTGGTGTTTACGAGCCAATGAGACAAAATCTGCGCAGGTAACACTTACAAAATACAAGGGACGTTGTCTCCGGTATTGTTGTTTAACAGTCAACATCTTTCACAGAAAGAAGAACATACTTGAAAATGTATTTGGATCGCAGGCTTAGGCTTACTAGCTGAAAAGTATTTACCAAGTAAAAGCAACTGTGCTTTAAACTCAGCTAACTGCCAATCGACAACAAAATTTTTTCATATAAAGTTATCCTAATTTCAATATTATTCAATAACCCATTCGGAGTTACGGAATTCAAATGTGGAGTACAGCAGCTAGATTCGGTATCGACATTCTTAAAAGATTTCAATTAAAAGTCCTCCAAACTATAATTAACGCCCCAAGGTACGTTCAAAATAAGACGATTGCTTCTTCTTCTTCTAAAGGTGCCTATCTTCTGGAGATGTTGGCGACCACATTGACCCATCTTATTCTATTTACGGCAGCTCGAAATAGATCAGTTGACGTTAGACCAGTCCACTTTCTAAGATTGGCTAGCGAGGATATACGTCTACGTCCAGGGCCTCTCGTGCCCTCAATCTTGCCTTGTAGAATCAACTGTAGCAGTCGGTATTTTTCATTACGCATAATGTGGCCGAAGTAAGCCAATTTTCTGTTCTTTACGGTGTTAACCACTTCTTTGTCTTTTCTTAGCCTCTGGAGAATAGTTATATTAGTTGTGTGGTGTATATATGAGACCCTCAACATACGTCGGTAGCACCACATTTCAAACGCCTCTAACCGTTTTATGGCATATTCTGTCAGGCTCCAGCTTTCAACTCCGTAGAGAAGGACACTAAAGACGTAACATCTAAGAATTCTTATGAGTACATTGATACTTAAAGACAAGTTGCACAGAATTTTCCTAAGACTGTTAAAAGAGCTTCTGGCTTTTTCAATACGAGTTCTTATTTCGTAGCTATCATCCCAGGTATCCTTAATGTTGCAGCCGAGATAGCATATTTTCTGTACTCTCTCTAGGGGTGTATTGTTTACGGTAATTTGGGCGTTTATGTTGGTGTTTTTACTAATGATCATTATTTTTGTCTTCTTACAGTTTAGTTTTAGGCCGTATTTGTTACATGCTTCTACAATATTATCCATGATCCTTTGGAGCCCCTGCGCACTATCTGCCAGCAATACTGTATCGTCTTCATATCTAATATTATTTATAAGCTGTCCATTTACTGCAAAACCTTCTTCTGATTCGTCCAAGGCCTCTCTAAAGATGTTTTCAGAGTATATGTTAAATAATGTTGGTGACAGTATGCAACCCTGTCTAACTCCTTTGTCGACTGTGAAGATTTCGGACAGTTCATTTTCGAATCTAACTGTTGCTTTTTGTTGGAGATATAAGTTTGAGACAAGTCTTATATCCTTACCATCGAGTCCTGATATTTTTAGGATATCGATTAGTTTTTCATGTGGGACTTTATCAAATGCCTTCTCGAAATCTATGAAATATGCATACACATCGCAGTTGACATCCCTGGCTCTCTGTATTAGAACTTGCAAGCTGAAAAGTGCTTCCCTCGTTCCGAGTCCTGCTCTGAATCCAAATTGAACTTCACTTAGCTGTTCTTCTAATTTGGTGTATATGCGCGAGTGAATGATAGTAAGGAGTACTTTAAGTACATGGCTCATCAAACTAATTAATCTATGTTCTTCACATTTTCTAGCGTTGGCTTTTTTGGGAAGTGGAATGGATATCGATAGTAGCCAGTCTTTTGGTAAGTAACCAGTCTCGTATATGTTGTTGAATAACTTCGTAAGAGCTGTAATTTGGTGTACCTCTAATAGCTTTAAAATTTCACCATGGACCTCGTCAGGTCCTGGTGATTTCCCATCTTTAATCCGCTTAATGGCCATAGTTACTTCTTCGTTTGTTATTTCTGGGCCGTAGGGATTGTCTATCTCATACGGATTTCGTGCAGCATTTTCGAATAATTTTTGCATATATTCTTTCCATCTTCTTAATTTATCTTCAATTGTAGTCAAAATCTGACCTTCGACGTCTACGACTCTGCGTGTATTGGGTTGTTTTCTGATGTTCTGTACTTCTTTAATCTTTTTGTGCATATGGAAATCGTCATGTTTGCGTTGTAGTGTTTCAATTTCCTTACATTTCTCTATCAGCCATGCTTCCTTTGCCCCTTTTATTTCCCTTAATATACTCTCATGCAACTTTTTGTATTCATTGTCATTTCTACCTTTTAATTTCCTTCGCTTTTCCATCATCTGCAATATTTTGTCTGTCATCCATTCTTGCTTCTTTTCTCTTTTTAATTTAAGATATTCATGCGAAAGTGTGTTAATAGATGTCTTCATTTCGTTCCATTGTTCTTCTATGCCACTAGGAGTGTCTTCAACTATTTTCGCAAAATTCATATTAATCTCTGTTTTTACTTTTTCCTAGATGTTATTTTCTTTCAGTAGTTTTATATCTATTTTGGGTCTCATTTTCTTATGAATTATTTTGAGTCGTATGTTGATATTTGCAACCAATAGACTATGATTTGAGAAGACATCGGCGCCTGGATATGTTTTTGTTGAGGTGACAGAATTTCTAAACCTTTTGTTTATGTTAATAAAATCAATTTGGTTTCTTATGATTTTCCCTGGGGTATCACCGGGTGCTTTCCATGTATAAAGCCTTCTTGGATGTAATTTAAAAAATGTGTTCATTACAACCATATCCGTCTCTTGGCAAAATTGTATCAGCCTTTCTCCTCTTTCGTTTCTTGTGCCAAGACCATATTTCCCCACAACATTCTCGTTTGTTCCTTGTCCTATTTTGGCGTTGAAATCGAGAAGACGATTGCACGGGATCTCAAAATGACAATGTCAACGAAGAAGTCACCAAACTTTAATATGAACACCAAAAGCCGAGGATATGACCAGAGACTAATAGACCAGCCCAACAATCTAGCTCAAAATTTAATGACACAACCAATCGGCCGAAAGCGCCATAGAATTTAGAAGCAGAAGCCGAACCTAATCCTAACAGGAAATTGGCAATTGGCAATTTTTTAAAAGATATTTGTTAAATATTGTGTAGCCAATTTGCCATTTTAATTATATTACAGATTTTCAATATATCAGGATGTTAAATAATAAAAAACATTTTTTGAAATCAGAGCATCAAAAATATTTCATTTCAATTCTTACTGTTGATGCACTAAAATGTCTGTTCTGTTGAGCTCTCTATTTTTGATATACAAAATAAAAAACAATTGGCTTCTATTATTACTTTCATTGTAATGTACTTTGCAGTGAATATTCTTTTTATCTGTAACTTTAGCTGACGGTAATCCTATATATAATATAGTATTTGGGGAATAACCAGGCCCCGGGCTATAAATGGGCAGACTGGGCATTTGCCCAGGGCGCCAAATTTTTGGGGGCGCAAAATAAAAGAGTTAATAAAAATAAATTAGAAAAACAAATTACCCACTAAAAAATATCTGACACAAAATTTTCAAAAATATATAGAACAAAACATGTTAACATAATACAGGCTACCGTTAATGTAAAATAAAATAGTAAGAAACTTAATAATAAGTTAATATCAAGCATTATTATTCATATATTAAGTTGTAATCTTTGCTGGAAGTTTGAATTATGTATGAAATAGAAATAAATGTCTACAGTTTTGTGTATGAAGGACGTGTTTTTCTTGTTATTTATTTTACTTCATAAAATATAAGTAACATAGATTATTTGTTTTTACATTATAGTAATAAAGGGGGCGCCAGTAGGCCATTTGCCCAGGGCGCCAGTCACCTAAGCCCGGGACCTGGAAATAACTACTTTTTGTTTCATTCAAGTCATAAATACAGAATGCTCCCATTTAAAGATTTCGACTTAATAATGATTTGAAATCTAAAAGTGGCGTTTGATTAGTACACTCTGTATTCAGAAATCGGATTCTGATTAATAAGTAAGTTCTTAACCCGCCGTTACACGCGTCTTCTATTGTGACGTGGTTGCACGCGTATGAGCGTCGCCCTCACCTACATAAATTCGACTTATTTCGAGAAAGAATGAATGTCAACATGTATAAATATAAAATGGATTGTACTCACATATTATAGAAAGTCTCGTAAACCAATTTTTTTTTATTAATTTAACAAAACAAAAGTAAAAATAATATAGATCAAAAGCAAGTTTTCTTAATTTTCAATTTCAGCAAGCCACTGAAGAAATTAACGTTCTTTACGCGAATTCATTTTACTAAAAATACAAATTAAAATTAACAACTGTTCTGAAGCTATTTCTTTGTGGCATTTATGTAATTAACTATTAATATTTTGTATTTTGATAACGACGTCCGGGTTGGAATTCGAAACGTCAATAAAATCAATTTTTCAAGTTGAATTGTGGCTTATTTCCCAATTAGAATAGGTAAATTTAAAAATGGGTTCTTAACCAGTGGCGCACCTAGAATTTTCCTCTGGGGGGAGGGGGTTTGCTTGGGCACGGAAAGTTTTTTGTATTATTTGTGAAAGACAAGTTACATTTTCCTACCTTCTTTTATATATATTTCTATATGCTCTGGGTGGGATTTTAACCCTCAAACCCCCCCTCGGTGTGCCACTGTTCCTAACCTAATCCAAACAATAATATTTTAATTAAACCTACCTAAATATTAAATAAAAACCTAAAAGTTTCTTTGAGATAACAGAAACGTGATTTCACCGTGACTGCACGCGCAGTGAGGAATTCCCTCACTTGAAGAGGGATGTCTCTTCCTTCAACTATCACACAGCACACTGACCGCCTGAAATATTCTATAACTTTTTCATACCCTCTCATGAACCATGCTAAAGGCATTCCTGGGTGCTTAAGGTTATCGTATTAGTTTACACAATTTCATTGCTTATAAAAAAATATGGTGAGGGATTCCCTCATAGCGCGTGTAATGGCGGGTTAAAAAAATAACATTACTGACTTCTTTTGTGAAGAAATTTTCAAGATATTGTGTTTGTCAATAGGTTAGGTATTAAATCAGTTGTGGAGTATCACAGACATTTATATTCATGTTAAATTAAATGTGTTGGTGACAACTAGTTCTTAGTCTTCTGCGATTTCTCTAGGAGGTCTCCACTCTCGTTTCTGACTAAAATTTCATGTGTTCCGATGTACTGTGTCTTATTTCCAACTCCAAGCTTGGCATTCAAATCTTCCATAATAATAATTAGAACTTTCAGTCGTTGAATTTCTTATATAATTCTGTGATATATAATTCTATATAATTCTGATTTTGTGATTAAAGTCAATTGCGTCTTCCTATTCTTTGTCTTTAGTGTTAGCATAGACACGGATGATGTTTATATTGATGGGGTTGGCTTTTATTTGTAGTAATATCACTTTCTCGGATAATTGCGTAAAGTCAGAAACGAATTTGACAACCTTGGGTGATACGATTAATCCAACTCCATTTTCATGTGATCCATCACTTTTTCTCCAGTAGTATACCAAAATCTGTTTTTTGTTTCATCATCATAGTCATTAACATCTTAGTAGATGTGTTGTGGTTCATAATTGGGCTTCAGCAGCTCGGACAGTTTGATTGATAATATTTCTCCACTGGTCGCGGTCATCAGTTACATGTATTGCCTCAGTATACTGTTTGTTGAGAAGCTTTTTAGTAATGTCCGCCCATCGCTGTGGAGATCTTCTGCGTTGGCGTTGAGTCTGAGGCCTTCCTTGGACCACCAATTGCTCCATTTTGTGATCACTTCGATGGATATGACCAAAGAACTTTAAAATTCTAGAGTAAACGGTACTGGAGAGACGCTGATCCGGTTTAATTTCATCCAGAACCGAGATATTTGTACGGCGAGCCGTCCATGGAATTCGAAGCAGGCGTCTCCATGTCCACATTTCAAAGGCGTCTATACGTCGTCTATCTGATTCTTTGACTGTCCATGTCTCGCATGCATAGTAAAATATGGAAAAGACCATAGTTGAAACGAGTCTCTTTTTGTTTGTCATAGTAATGTGACGATCACGCCAGACCCCGTTTAGTTCACTCATTGCTGCTCTTGCTAGTTAAATGCGTCTTCTAATTTCGGGTTCACAACTGCCTGTGTTGTTAACTAGAGCTCCAAGATATATCATAGATGAGACTACCTCGCATCCCGCAATAGTTTGGGTTTCAGGAAACTGTTGTTGGCGATCAATAACCATGATTTTGGTTTTGTTGTAGTTAACCATGAGTCCAAATTTAGCACTTTCTACCTCGAGTTTTTTTAATAATTCAGTAATTTCTTCTGGAGTAGAGGCTAGAAGTGTAGTGTCGTCTGCGAAACGCAAGTTAGATATCTTAACACCACCTAGGTTTACTCCTCCCTCCCAACCATCCCAGACTCTGCGCATTATGAACTCCGAATAGATGTTAAATAATAAGGGAGAAAAAACGCATCCTTGGCGTACTCCCTTCTCCAAAGTGCATTTGTCAGACAGGTATCCGTCCATTCGAATATATGCCAGGTTATCTTGGTACAGTTTGCTAATAAGGTGAGTCAAGTGTTTAGGTACACCCATTCTCGTCAATATGTTCCATAGTTTGTCCCATCTAACATTATCAAAGGCCTTTGTATAATCGACGAAACATATAAATATCGGGATCTGGTATTCTCTGCCTTTTTCTATGAAGTTTCTTACATTAAGTATTTGTTCTCTAGTACCTCTGCCCTTTACAAATCCAGCCTGCTCAGGTGCTATTTGCCAACTTATGAAGTTTTCTAGACGCCGTTGCAGTATGTAGAGGATCACCTTACTGGCGTGTGATATTAGAGCTAATAGCCTGTAGTTGTTACAATTATTTGTTGAACCTTTCTTATGAAAAGGTATGATTATGGTCTTTCTCCAATCCTCAGGCCAGACGCCTGTGTGCCATATTTCATTACACAATCGATGTAATATTTTCACTCCACATTCCGGAAGATGCTTCAAGACGTCTGCAGTAATGAGATCATATCCTGCTGCTTTGTTTAACTTAAGTCTTTTTAAAGCGAATTTCACCTCGGAAAAAAGTATGTCAGGTTCAGATTCAAAACTAGTGTGGTGTGTCTCTGTTGAAGGAGAATGGAAAGTGGAGGTCTGGCAGTCAGGTACAAACGGGGTGTCCGCTGGCATCTGGTCCGTATTGGCGTATAAAGACTTACAGTACGCCCTCCAAACATCAATAACCTTGTCCAAATCCGTCTGTACATTACCTTCATCATCTTTGATAGACCAAGATTTCTGCTTGAATTTACGTGTGGGTAGTCTGACTTTATCAAAGAGTTCTTTGGTGTTATTTGTGTCGGCATGTAGTTGAATTTCTCTGCAGATTTTCTCTATATGTTTGTTTTTGTCTTAACAACGTTTGTTTTTTGTTTACAACACCTTTTTTGTTTACAATATTTAACCCAACCTAGTTTAAAATAGGATTGTTAAATTGTCAAATAAAGAACGTAGAATAGTATCTTTAATTTTTGATTGGTTGATTGGGTTAGTCGTAGTGAGGGCCCAACACCACAAGCATCTGGAGGAGGTCGTGAGTTGCAAATATTTTTGACCTACAAAAATCAACTACAATTATGCGACTTTGAGAACTTTCAGATATCAAATCTGATTATTTGTAGAAATTTAATTGTATGTATTAAATATCCCGTATACTTTAAATTATGTACAGCTGGTTCCTAAAAAAACTGATACGACTCTTAGTAAGGTTTGATCATTTTGAGCAGTGTATGATTGGTCTGGCCATTTTTTGAGGTTGAAATTATCTGACAAATTTTAAGATTTGGCAGTGACAGTGACAGTAGGTATGTAAATAATAAGTATTTATCCTTCAAAATATAATAAATTAAATATAATTAAACTCATATTCATTATATCACACCTCATCAAAAGCTTTTTACAGGAACATAGTCAGCGATTTTGATATGGCTTAGAGCCAGTCTACATCAAGATCGCCTATAAATCGTGCTGGTAATTGCCTTGCAGCGAGACCAAAAACAAAAAGAAAAAGAAAGTACACTGCTCAATTTTCTACAAAATACGCTTTAAGAGTCGTATCAGTTTTTTTTGGAACCAGCTGTACATATTTCACCTGAAAAAGAACACTAAATTGGCTGAATTGTGGTATAAATTTTAATAATAATATCAAAGAAGTAACTTCTAATTTACTACTCATCCAGTAAGGTATGATTTAAAAAGTGTGTCGACTAGAAACATCTAACCAAACCTAATTTTTGTTCCCGTTTCACCGTTAACGAAGAAATCTTCTTTGGGAAGGCTGGACTTAAAATTCGCTTATTTCAACCCTCTTAATCCCCAAGCGATTAGACGATGGCATTCTCGTCGAGTTGCAATGCAAGAGAGCAAGGCAGCAATTACGGAAGCTCCTCCAGACCCTCTCGGTTATTCGGCAACGCATCCGTCTTGCAGTCTTGCATCTTACGAAAGATACGATTACGGCAAGTTGAATCCGAGTACAGATATAGGCCAATCAGAAAATTTTGTTCACTTTATCTTGGATATCTATCTAACAGATCGGCAACTTTTTCTGTATAAATGGCACATAAATTGAGATAATAAAAAAAGAGCTAATCATTTTAATGTAGACTACACGTAAAGTAGACTAACCTAATAAGTTTCGCTAATCTGCTGGTAGTGGATATATCACAAATGACAAGTTACATAATTGAATATAATGTTTATATGAAATTATGCCACAATTGGTTGTAATGAAAATGGCATTTTATAATTGTTTCGATTGATTTCCAAAATCATGTCAGTTGATTAGTAAAATCCTGTAATTAATTAATTACAGGATTAATAAATCAATAAATAATTTATTTATTGACTAATTAGTAAAATTACATCACTTTGCACATTGAAATGGCATAGTACCATAACATACATAGCACATTGTATGTGTACAGTATAATAATGCTAACGAATCAGTAGGGCCACTCTCGATTTTGACGGTTTGAATTTTGCAAACCATTCCCGAGACAAAATTTTAAAGGCGCGAAGATAACGACCAATCACGGCAAATGCGCGACGGTAATGACCAATCGTAACGACCAAATACCTAGGATACGTAGAGCTGTCATTCATCTGCGCAAAGGACTATGCTCCGTCACCAAAATGGAATATACAGAACAAAAAAAAAAAAAAAAATTCGCGGAGTGACCGTACTGACCTGCTAACATAATACTTTGGTATGTGTATGGCAGTATCTTCTTCTATTTGGCACTTTCTGTACCATGGTTCATTCATCTTTCCTGGTTTGTATAGGTGGTTTTTTAAACTGCAATGTCCAGTCACCATTTCAGTGACGTTTTTGATCTGTCGTTTATTGATATTTATCAAATTGTTCGAGAGGTGTTTATCAATATTCTTTATATTTTTTTATTCTAGATTTGCCCTTGAGTGGCTCTCCGTTTCGTTTGATGATTTCCTATCAACCTTCAATGAAGTCGAAGTGAAACTGACAGATGCCCTGGGAGACTTAGCTCTATACTACGGTGAAAACCATCTGAAACTCAATCCTACAAAAATCCAGGTATGTGCTTTCCACTGGATAGGACTCTGTCTTACCGATACCACTGTCAAGATGTCAAGAAGAAAGTAAGTGCCAGAAATAATATCATCCGCAAGCCAGCTAATAAAAAATGGGGAGCACAACCACACACTCTCCTCACTTCTGCCTTAGCATTATGTTTTTCGGCCGCGGAGTTTGGAGCACCGGTATGGGCAAACTATGCTCACGCAAAGAACGTTGACGTGGCTCTAAATGAAACGATTCGTATAATATCGGGTTGCCTGAAACCGACACCTATCGAAGAGGTATACCCCATAGCTGCGATTGCTCCACCATCTATCAGGAGGAAAATCACGTCTTAGGTAGAACGAAAAAAGCAGGAGACGGACCGAAGACACCCCTTATATGACCACCAAACTCAGCCAAGTAGATTAAGATCTCGGAAAATCTTTCTGAAAACATCAAGATCTATCCCCGAAGCGCCAAAGACGAGCCTAATACACCTGTGGCAAGCGTCAGCTACCGCAACACATTTTGGCTGCTGGACATAATTTACCGTATCTGACTTGGAAAGTGCTAAATAGACTAAGAATTGGCGCTTTACGTTGTGCTAGTAACCTGAAAAAATGGGGATACCAGGAGGACGATATCTGCGACTGTGGCGCGGTTCAGACCAGCCAGCATCTACTGTTATGAACAGACATGAGAGAGACCTGCACAGAAGAAGATTTAATTTTAGCAAATGACAGGGCTATCTATGTGGCCAACCATTGGAAATACAGAATTTAAAGTTGTTGGTCTTCCGGACACGGAAACTAAGGAAGTATCAGCCATTTCTAAACTTCCTTTTTCGTAGTATCTTTTGTGATTCCACATAAAGGTTCTGGACCTTCAAAAGTTTTTCTCGAGCCTTGTCTTGCTGACATACCTGCTCTTTCATTCCCATGCACTTCTTCATTACCCGGCACCCATATTAAAAACACTTTATTGTCTTTTGCCAGATTATTGAGGAGACCTTTGCAGTTCCTCATCAGTTTTGATTTCGTAAGTGGGTTCTTTACTGGAAAAATAGCCGCTTGGCTATTTGTGTAAATGTTGATTGTCTTAGCTTTACTCCATCTATGATTTCATTGATACAGGCCACCAAAGCAACAAATTCAGCCCAAAACACTTTTATGTTGCCTTAGGCTGTAAAATTTATTACAGTTACGTACATGTTTGCCCAAAGACTCCTGCTCCAGTACCATAGGCAGTTTTAGATCCATCAGTGAACCATATTAATTCCCATTAATATTTGGGACTGTTTGCTCTGTATCTTTTCAGTAAAGATTAGTTCTGGTGTCATCATATCTGAGTTCATCATAAAGATGGATTCCTCAAGTATAGTCCCAGTAGTATTTGTATTGCTCTTAATTACATTATTCGGCCTTAAGCTTCAAGTATTGTTTGCTTTGAGTCTCAGGATGGTCATAAAGGCTACCCTCTTAATTCCCAAGCGATTATACGATGGCATTCTTGTCGAGTTGCAATGCAAGAGAGCAAGGCAGCAATTACGGAAGCTCCACCAGACCCTCTCGGTTATTCGGCAACGCATCCGTCTTGCAGTCTTGCATCTTACGAAAGATACGATTACGGCAAGTTGAATCCGAGTAAAGATATAGGCCAATCAGAAAAATGTGTACACTTTATCCTGGACATCAATCTAAAAGACTTGTTCTGTGACAAAGAGCACATAAATGGAGATAATAAAAAAGAGGTAACAATTTTAATAAGTAGCCTAAACTAATATGTTTAAGCACAAAGAATAAGCGGATTTTACTAATCTGAGTGTCCACAAGTATGTCACAAATGCCAAGTTACATAGACGAGTGGCACCCCCAAAAAACGCTTATTTCTCCATATACTGACCACGGTGCGGTGAATGGCTAATATTGGTCATACTTTATGTTTTTGATGGTGCTGAAAACGAAAATGATATTCATTTTGAATTTTATGTGCGGTAATATTGTCAAAATTGCAATTTTACTCTAAAAATTAAAAAAAAAATAAAATCCCGTTTTTTTGCGTTTACCTCGCTACAACTCTGTTCCGTTTTAATATTTTTATCTCGAAAAATAAGCTTTATTTTGGGGATGTATACCACAAGTATGTCACAAATGACAAATTACATAGACGAGTGGCACACCCCCAAAAAAGGCTTATTTCTCCATATACTGGCCACGGTGAGGTGAATGGCTAATTTTAGTCATACTTTATGTTTTTGATGGTGCTGAAAGCGAAAATGAGGTTTATTTTGAATTTTATGTGGAGTAACATTGTCAAAATCGCAATTTTACCATAAAAATAAAATAAATAAAATCTCTTTTTTTGCTTTTACCTCGCTATAACTTTGTTCTGTTTTAATATTGTTATCTCGAAAAATAAGCGTTATTTTGGGGATGCATAACGTCAATATTAAAAGTTGCACCATTTTTTTTTCTATAAAACATTTTGATCTAGAACTTTTCAGAAACCTTCTTTGTACTATAACATAAACGTGATTAAAAAGCTAAATTTTAAATTTTCGTCACTTAACTTTTGCGATTAAACTTTTCAATTCACGAATCTTCACCTTTTACTTATAACCTTTATTAGAATAAAACTGAAAGCTTGAAACAGGTACCGTTGTCTTTAGAAAGGTAAGAGCTATATAGTGTAGAAATTTCAGAAAAAACTATTAAAATGGAACAGAGTTGAAGCCTGGTAAACGCAAAAAACGTGATTTTTTTTTATTTTGGGGTAAAATTGTGATTTTCACAATGTGAGTCATCACCTTAATGGTGATGACTACGACCGCCATTTACAATTTTGTGAAATAATGAGCTAGCGAGAAGTGACAGATCCACAGTTTATCTGTAATATCATCTTTTTCTTTGATGAATGCAATTTTTTCTACGAGCGTGCAAAAATGTCTACTTTCGCGCACGTGTTTTAGTTTAGAAAGTTTCACTTTTCCGCACGCGTTTTATTTTTCCGCACGCGTTTTACTTTTCCGCAAGCGTTTCACTTTTCTGCACGCGTGTAGATATTTTAATATGGCCTTAAAATAATTATAATACATGCAATAAACTAATATTTAGATATTATTTACTATTTTGTTTCAAATGTATCTTATTGTGTTCCTGTTTTAATGAAATGAAAGCGACAATTCGATGAAATAAAATTATTTTGACATAATATTCGAAAGTCAAATCGGTAGACAATAACAGTCGTTTTGAATCATCGTCATGGAAACCAAGATCGTCCTCATGCTAACTAATTATATTGAAAGTTTGGTTTTGACAACCTTGTCAAAGAATTAATTTGTGTGTGTATTTTCATAATAATCAAATTAATTGATTAAGATTTGGTCATTTTTTACGGACTCGTAGAAAAAATATTGTCCCTAACTCTTGCAGAAAGTCTCTTTTCCGCACTCGACTGCTTGCCGAACTCCCGCTTCGCGTCGTTCGGCAAACTGCAGTCCCGTGCGGAAAAGTATGACTTTCTGCACTTGTTAGGAAAACAACTATTTTCATAAACGTCATGAATTAAAAATCGTTATAATAGGGATGTTCACAAAAAATTAAAAAGTCATTTCAAACATGTAAAACGATTAAGAAACACCCTAGGAATAATTGTCCAAAATTTCAACAAAATTGAAAAAGCCTTTCTATAAAAAATCTTTATTAGAAATCTAGCATTATTTTAAATTTCAATAACGCTTCTCTATTGGCCTGACGTCACTAGTTGCATACCCTAAGCGCGCGCCATTCTCATAGTGTTACTGTTTACCTGTTTGACGTTTCAGGTCATTTTATTTTGTTCTCTTCTTGTTTTATCAGGGTTAAAGTGGAGTTTTATAGTGAATTTGTTTAGTTTAAAGTGGATAGACTGTTTGTAAGGACATGTTTTGGGTGGTACAAAAATAAACAAATAAAATGGAAGAAGGTTTTCAGAAAGCCGATTCGTATCAACTACCGACTGTAGTGTAGATGTAACAATGGTGTATGATTTATTGGCATCTTGTAAAAAAATAAATCTACCACAGCTTTACTGAGTGTATATTCCATATAATTTTCCATGTCTTCTTTAAGCTAAAAAAAATAGATGCTTAATACTCCACAAAAAAAAAATAGAGAAAGTTGTATGCATGCATTATATGCATGCATATTGTATACATACATTGGCTGGTTATTACCTTACCTTGATTAGGTGTATTAAAAATATTTTTATTCTTCTTCATGTGCCTTGTCCGTTGTGGACGTTGGCTATCATCATGGCAATTTTAATTTCATTGCGGCGTTTCTGAATAACTCGATCGATTTTTGTCCAAATCATTGGCGTAAGTTTTTAAGTCATGAGTGTCTTTTCTTCCGGGTCCGCGTTTGCTCTCTATTTTACTTTGCGTTATCAGTGGAGTATACGATATTTATCATGCCCCATGAGATGACCGAAATATTTAAGATTTCGTTTCTTAATTGTAAAAGAGATTTCTTTTTGTTTTCCCATTCGACGCAATACCTGTACGTTGGTGTGGGTCGCCAGGATATTCTGAGGATACTTGGGTACACCCACATCTCGAATGCCTCTAGCTTTTTCATTAATGTTTCCATTATTGTCCAGGCATCTGCGCCATATAGCAAGACCGGAAATAATAACATTTTAGCAGCCGCATTTTTAGTGAAAGAGATATTATGTCGCAATGGGTGAAAATATTTCTCATGCATGTTGTTAAATGTTGCTCTGTCCTTTTCAACTCTAGATCCAAGGTAAAAAATATTTTTGAACTTGGGTATTATACATTTTCATTTTAACCAATCTTTTCACTAAATTATTAATGATTTTAATATAATATAAAGTCATACCTACATCCACATGTAGTTATTTCAAGGTTTACTTTTAAGTACTGTATGATTATTAGAATCTCGTTTTTAGGAATGTCCCAGTTTAAGGAATAAAAATTTGAGGTCCCGAAACTTTTTCATTTACTCCTTAAGGGGGTAGGTGCAAAAGCTTGGTCTAATGCTATTTAAGTTCATTAATTTTTTTCGAATTCTGAGAAAACTAATAAGTATTTTTGAAAAATGTAGATGCAGAAAGAACAATTACATTATTACCAAGGGCCGAAAGTCTCTGGAAAACTTCTATAATGTTTATTTTATTAAGTTAGTTCTTTAAGTTAGTTATTTTAAGTTCTAGCTGCAACAAACCATTTCTTTTTCTCTTTTAAATTGGCTGAAACGGTCATAAACATCTTGTCAGAACTGTTTTTTGATGTATTTACACACCCAGAAACAAAACACCACTTATTTGGCTTCATTTTTAATAATCAAATACGTAAAAAACTGCGCACATTCAAATACACTTCGTAAATAAGTATACAAAACTAGTCGTCGATCAAAGACGTTACGACTGCTGACGTCACAGACCGTACCCTCGCTGCAGGGTACCGTTTTTCTAGCCTCCAAGAAAATCAACATTATGAACCCATTTATCTTAAAAAATATACATTTTTAAACAGTTTTATGATTGTTACGTTTTTATATACCTTGTAATCTATTGAATTTAACTATATTTAAAAATTAGTGAACATCCCTATTGCCGTTTTTGTTCTTTTTTCCTGGTAGGATCATCTTTTGTGCCTGTCAAATTGACTGACAAATACATTTACATTTACTGGAAGGAGTGATTAATCCTGCTTTGACTAGCATTATTGAAAATTATCAAGAATATGATAAAGATCATTTGAATTTTCAAGAGGACGATACTTCTCCACATTATTCTTTATTTTTTCATAAATATTTAGACCAACATTTTAGACGGACTTGGGAGAACAAGCAGTATCCAATAGTATCTTCGGTCACCAGAATTGTTTCCACTGGATTTCATTCTGTGATAACACCTAAAAACTAAAATATATAGAACACCACCCGTATATTTAGAAGATATACGTCAACGCATAACTCCGTAAATACTTCGTAATTCTATAAATTTTTCTAAATAAACCAAATAGTACTGGATCGAATAAAAAAAAATTAAAGACAAGGAATTACTAGGGCTTTAAAATATTACGATTACCATTAAAATATGTTATTTGATTCTTCCTTGTCCTACGCGTCAAAGTAAAATCGTTGAGAAAACCGGAAGAATGTATTCTTTGATTAAAAATCGACATGTCAAGTTTTTCAAAAATATTCTTCTAGTTCCTGATACAGCTTCTGTTTCGTTTTCATTCAGCCACCGTACACCATATCCTTTTTCCATTATCCTTCGTCAACATCTCTCCAATAAATCGATTGTATAATGCTTGTATTATTTTGACCTTACCTTATTGTTATTATCCTTATCCATGTCCGTTTCTGGATATTATACCTATTGATAAGGAGATTTCTGTACCAGCAAACAAATAATTTATGTCTACTTTGTCTGCTTGGGTAAAATAAATGCGGTTGAAAACAATACAAGGAACTTGCTTGTAAATATAGCGAAACATAGCACTCATAAATGTGCCAGTCCAAACGGCCGTAAAACTTTATTGCTCCAACAATTCTTGTCGTAAACCAACAAGGAACAACAACAACGAATATCTATTGCAATATCCCTGAACTGGTCTAAAAATTTGGTGTCCTAATTAGACTGGCTGCTAGGAATTCCTACACAAAACCAATATCGCGGCGTACTGTCCGTCGTAGAACATGATGAGTTCGCAAAAAAAGGACAAAACTATACTACGTTCGCCCTTTGATCTCGGCATAAAGAGATATAACCATTAGGTTTTCATCATGTTGTATACCGGCTACGGATGGCTATTGCGGCTAGCTAGCGGTGCCTGCTATATACTGCAGGACCGTAAGATCTCTTTAAGACACTAATGCACCTTTTAAGATGCTTAAAAATTTAGTAATATACTTTTAAAAATCAAATGAGAAAACCAGAAAAAATATGGGACTATTAGGATAATGAAGTATAGGGGTTTCGGTTTTCAGGTATTGTTATTCTTTTTGAATATGAAAACGAAAAGGAAAAGGGGATTCCGGTAGGCGCCAGATTTCATGGCTTAAAAATACCAGAGATCGGACCGACCTTTACTCGTATTCAACATCTTTGCTTAGAGACAGAGTCAAAACTTATTTATTGGACAGAGACAGATTTGCCAGTGTAGTTGCTAACCTCCACTAAAGGAGGCAGTACAGAAAAAGAAGAAGTTATTCCTTTTCTTGTAGTGCCTATTCGTTTCGGATGTCGGCGACCATTATAGCAATCTGTACTTTGCAAACTTTGCAAGCCGCTGCTCTGAAAAGATTTTTAGTTAGTGTGTTGAACCACGTACGTAGATTCTTCAGCAAGGAAATCCTTCCCTGGTCTGCGTTTTCTTTTTACTTTTCTCTCTCTGTTAATCATGATGTGACCGAGGTATTCAATTTTGGCTGTTTTTATTGTGTAAAATAACAGCTCTATTTCTTTTTGCTATCCTAATAAAAATCCCTGATTAGTAACGTGGTTGGTATATCTTCAGAATTTGACAATAAAGCCACATTTCCAAAGCATCAGTTTTCTTGCAGGTGACGTCTTTGTTGAAATGCAGATCTTGCTTTCTCTATCCCACATTTGATTTTTTGGGAATGGTCGCAATTTTTATTGACATTCGTACCAAGGTTTTTGTTATTGAAAACAGATATTGTTCTCTTCATGTGCTAATTTATTTTGATGCTTCTTCTGCAGAATACTCCATGATTCTTTATGATTTGCATTCGTATCCAATATTTTCATGTCTCTAAAATCTATTTTTATTCAAAATAAATAATTTGATATTTTGAATTGGATAAAATGCGCTTAGAGCCTTCTTATTTTTTTAGTCTTATTTCTTCTTATGGTAACCTATTGAATTAATGAATATTGCCGATTATTTTGGCAGTTTTTCTCTACTCTCTGTTGTTCTTATTCTGATTGCTTAATAGGTGTCCAGAATATGAGGTTCATTTATGACAAACTCAGTCCAGTAAATTTTCAATATTCTTCTGTAGGTCCACATCTCAAATGCCTCTATCTTGTTCATGGTTAAAATTGTAAACATCCATGATTCTGCTCCGTATGACATAGTTGACCGAACATAGCATTTAGTTAGTCGTATTCTAAGTCCTAAGCCCAAAGTTGATATATGGGTGACATAGTTGTCCTTTTATTTATGTGAATGCGCATCCTGTTTGTTTAATTTTGCATTTTGATCTCCAGATTCGGATCCAGTTGATTGTTTATTTAGCAATAGACTCTACTCAACCTGGACACCAATGATCAACCCATATAAGATAGATTCAATGTGGTGGCTTTTGGCCTATTCCAATGCGAACCTTTCAGATCTATTGTGGTCTTTTAATCCTAGATAACATTCTCTAGCCTGACTCTTCTTAAAAGGACTAATAGCTTCAAGAATTAACCTCCCATGTAGCTTTTTGCCGGTGGGTTTTCTTCACCTAAGGTAAATAACCGAAAATGTGCCAGGCTATCTCACTGACATAAAATGTGCTCTGCCGTTTCTTCCTCTATGTGACAGAATCTGTATAGGTAATCATCAACCAATCCCATCAGCTTCAACTGCATATTTAGCTTACACTACCTGTCAACTGATCTACTATGGCTTTGACTGTATTCCTGTCTTTGCTTATTAGGTTTGCTGTAAATTTTGGTGAGTGTTGCTGGTGCTTACTTTCTTGTAGCCATTCATATTATTGTCTGTTTAACACCGTAGACGGGTTTCGGTCCAATCAATAGCAATAATCAACCTTGTTTGGCTATTTCATCTGATTTTTCATTGTCCTTATGTGCCTCGTGCCCTGGTATCCAGGGTAGTCTAACGTTGCTGCGGTGTCCTAGTTTATTTATAACACCACACAATCGCATAATAGCTTAGAATAAAGAATTACCTGGCTATCTGTGAAGGTGGCAACTGAACGGTGCGTTCTTTTTCCGGGTTTCTATTTTTTTCTGCGCAGCGTTGGATTGCTGTTATTTCTGCCTGGAAAATTATGACATCCGTAGATAGACTTTCTGGGAAATGCATCGCCTGCTTTGCCATATTTTATCAGCTACGACACCCTCCGGTGTTTTGAGCCATCAGTGTACCAGGTAACTTCCGCTTGTGCAAAGATCAACCCGTAAACCAAACCAACAAACAAAATAATTTATTTACACTGATGATACAGTTGCTGCTGTAGAGCTGTTGTGGTGGACCATGAAATAACCTTTTGTAAAGTATAGCAAACACAAACAAATGGTTCTAGAAAACTATGGCGCTATACTTTGATGAAAACCTTATTCCACAAAACCTCAGATGTGTGCTTTCTCTTTCAGAAACGTATTTAGATGCTAGAGCACAACGAGGTGCGAAAATACCTCCGCATTCGACTAAATAGAACTTTATTTTACCGATACCAATATTAAGAGATCAAGAAAAATAGAAAGCGCAAGCGCATCAAAATGAAAGCGCAACATCATCCTCAAAATAACTTATATAAAATGTGGAGGACAACAACGGACCTCTGGATTACCATTATGTTTGCAGTACTAGTGACCCTGATGAAACAGACCGTATAGTATAAAGTTATTTGAGACCTATACCCATCGAAGATTTTTACCTCATAGTTCAAATCGCTCCACAAACCATCAGCTCACGTCAGAAATAGAATGGTAAATCAGGAGACGGATATAATATATCCCTTGTATGATCATCAAACTGAGCCAACAGGGTAAACTCGTTGATAACCTTTCTTAAAAAAAATCAAGATCGGCTCCCGGAGCGCCTGAAGCGAGCCCAATAAACTTAGAGCAAGCGTCAACTGCCACAATGCACTTTTTCCAATCGAAGGAAATTGCTGCATCACAACAAAATTACCTTTTTCGTCATATAGATCACTAAACAGACTAATAGCTGGTATCTCTTCTTCTTATGCGATCCAATAATGGATGTTCGCGGTCACGTTTGACCATTTTTCTCTATCCCTTTCAGTATGTATTAGGTCCCCTAAGTTTCTTACTCTTACGCTGGTGTCTCACGATGCTGTCTGTCACGATGGTGTCTCACAGAAGATAGGAATATCAGGAGACCAATACCTGCGACTGTGGTGAGCTCAGAGCAGCCTTACCATCTACTAGCTTGCATAAACATGAGTGTACAAAAGAAGACATTCTTCTTCTTTAAATGCCGTCTCCAAATGGGAAGTTGAATATCATGATCACTATCTTTACTCTATCTACCGCTGCTCTGAAGAGTTCTATAGAACTGCATTTAAACCAATCTCTTAAATTCTTCAACCAGGACACTCCTTCTTCCTATACTCCTTCCTCCTCTTATCTTTCCCTGTATTATCAGTCTTAGCAGTTCATATCGCTGTCCCCTCAACACTGTACCCACTAAGAAGACCTAATTTAACAGCCGGCAGGGCCATTTATGCGGCTAACTATTAAAAAATTAATATTTAAAACTTATGGTCTTTTGGGACGTCAAAACTATGTAATAGAAATATTAGATAAAGAAGAGATGTTGACAGTTTGGAAATGTGCCATTTACCATCTTACAAATAATTATCTAGGCAAGTGTTTCACTTCGATAGGATAAATTTCACCCATAAATAGTCGGACTCTTATGCCTGGTTGCACCAACAGATTTTAAGCTTAAGACGTGCCTTAAGCTTAAAATATAAATGTAATGTCTGGTTGCACCAACAGATCTTAAGCTTAAGACGTGTGTTCAATCTCAAATATTCATCATTCATATCCCATATTAAACAGTATATTTTTATCATCCCGTAGATCACATGAAATAATTTGTTATTATTTTCAAACATGCGCGGGCTATTTAATTTTTTCAATTGTTGCAAATCATAAACAATATTTCGGCAATGGACAATAATTGTGCTGACTAAATAAAAACCTTTGTTCTTTTGGTCGTGTGGGCCATGACCCAATTCATGTTGCCAACAAGAGAGAACATACATTTAGAATCATTCACTAGAGTCAACTCAACCAGGCAAGATGTGTCTTTAAATTCATTCCTTCAAGTCACCGAATACATTCAACAGTAGCATCATCATTGTAGTCTCATTATTTTAATTTTCATACGAACCACATATCGGCAAAGCAACGTTCTCCCGGGGTTTAGGTACCCTAGTGTCATTCTCTATCAATAAATCATATAAGTGCATTTTGGTGTTTCAATAACAAACGATATATCTCCAGCTGAACCCGAAGATTATACATGGTCCTTCGAGCCGATTCAGCTTACTAAAACACTTGCGTTGCAGCATTGAGTCTTAGATCAATTTTCAGCTTGCCACAATTGATTGCCACGTGGATTGCATCTGAAACTTCGTCTCAGTTAGGACGTGCTTAGATAAAAATCGAAAACTATAAACTATGGATCTATAAGCTAAGCTGGGCCAAGCTCTAGCTTAAGATTTGTTGGTGCAACCAGGCATCAATCCTTAAAGTATAAGCTGAATTGGGCTAAGCTGGAGCTTAAGATCTGTTGGTGCAACCAGGCATTAGTGCTTTGGTCTTAGTGGTTTGAAAAAATCATAGTTAGAATAGAGTAATTCATAATTAAAATATATTAAGATTGTATAGTTACCATTGACTTATTGAAACATTGCAAAATAATTTTCATAAAAAATCTTTATGAAGGGATATTTTAAGGGATAGAAATATTCCAGTTAGACCCGTCCCTGTGTATTGGTTTCGACTGTATGCTCTCAGGGATTAAGGAAATATAAGTGGCGAGCTAGGAGACTACTCGTTCATTATGAATTAATGTACGACCTTTTACATCAAACAGGAATGTTCATTTCTGCGATGGAATACTACCACCACCCTACCGCACCGTCTATTTCTCTCGCATCGACTGTTGTTGTTGTTATTCTTTCTGTTTATGTCTGTCTGTGCCAAAGCGATGGGGTGGTTACTCGTTTTCCGCTCTTTGTGAAACACCAATTTTCTGATTATGTTTTCCTAGAATAAGTCAAGAAGAAAATTATGGTCTCTAATGAATTATGTATTAACAAAGAAAACCAATTACTAATGCACTTTAAAGTTTTTGTTTAATAGTATAATTTATTTCTCATCTAATCATGGATTTCTTTATTGTTCTTGTACAATGTTGGAGTTGAATAGTTATAATTACAAGTGTGTTATTGAAGTCTGTATGTTTGATGGTAGATCTACATCAATTTCCTTTATTGGTGAAAGGTACTAAGTTTGTAGAACCTCCTCATGGAAAGCGTATCCAGAATAACTTAATTTTTGACCTATTACGAGCAGTTTTAACGGTCTCCTTACTTTCCAAAATTTGCTTCCTGAAATTCCCCAACATGGTCGTATTTATCCACTGCTGAACATACATTTCCTGCAGATTTCTCCAGTGCTCCAGATCTTGTGCAATATAAATCCAGTTTAGTGTAGCCCTCTTTATATTTAGTGGCCACCATGCACAGTTTTAACCCTACATCTATATGTTTTAAATTTAGGGCGTTACTCCGTTATGTGTTAAACGATCCACATGGAAATGGATAGGTCACACTCCAAAACCAAAAAAGAATATATTATCAGAACACCCTTAATTCTAACCTATCTACGTATAAAGAGAAAGGGACAAGAATACAGTCGCGAGAACTGGTGAGAGAAGACAAAACGCGGAGTTAGGGGCAGGGGTTAGCGGATTAGCAAATGGCAGAAAAATATGGAACAACTAGTTAAGAGTTAGCATCGCACTAGGAAGGTTATAAACAAAGACTTGGACAGCTGTAAGGATTGTGTAGATATACAAAATACCTACATGCGGATCTGTCTTAAATCTTTTTGTTGGAGACCATAGAAAAAGTTATATAGACATATTAAGGAGGGGACATGAGGGTTTATCCTCTCAATATCAACCAGCATACCCATCAAGCTACCGCACTGTACGAGATAGTTGCGAAAACTTTACTTACTCCGTGGCGTTAAAACCCTTCGTGGGTTTTAGTCGATTCGACAACATGTCTCCACTGTTTTCTGTCTTGAGCAACCTCTATCCGGTTCTCCAAGCCCATAGCGTTCAGGTCTTCTGCTTTATTATCTCGCCACTGGAGGTGAGGGCGTCCGCGTGGTCTTCTTCCAATTGGGACTCCCTCCCACACCAGACTTACTGTTCCTTGGTCAGAATGTCTTCTGAGGTGTCATGCCCATTGGAATCGTCTGGACTTTATTTCTTTTATGATTTTGGCATCTGTGTAAAGTTTTTCGAGCTCTTTGTTAGTTCTTATATTGTCCTGATGCTTCATTCAGCACAGACCCAAATCTTCCTTAAGATTTTTGTTTCCCAAAGACGTAGTCTCTCTTCGTTTGCCTTTGTTATCATCCATGTTTCGCTTCCATACATCGCAACGCGTCGTATAATTATTTTATATACTTGTATCTTCGTACGTCTTGTTAGTTGTTTCGATTTTATAAGGTTTTTGTGGCAAAAAGACTACAGTTTCAAAAACCTGTCGCTCCAATAATAATGAAGAGATTGCGTTAACCGCCTTTCTAGATATACCAAAGACCAAAGCCGTGCTGGAAAATTGGCTTACTTTAATAGAACTGCAAGGAGAGGAGATTGCAGCTTATAGGTGGTCAAAGGGGGAGTTCCTTATCCCCTCCTTGAATCATTGGGGATAGAAGTGCAGACCTATGGTGATGACCTAGTAATTATGGTAAGAGAAAAATACGGTAATGTTCTATCCAATATATCCAATGAAAATATTAGGGGGGCAACCCCCTTATAACTTATGGGTATAAAAAATAGATTAAAACCTATTTTCCGTCCTATAGGATACACATATGACATATGTTAAATTTCATAAAAATCGGCCAAGCCGTTTCGGAGTAGTATGGTAACTGACACAGTTACAGGAGAATTTGTTGTATATAGAAGTAACTGTGAATTAAATAATAAAAGTGCCTAACTTTGACCCTAATTAACCTAGACAAAAAGTTTTTTCTGAAAATTCGTGTAAAAATACCAGCTCTTGAAATCCAAAAGTAGATTTACTCTATAGTCAATATTAACAAAGCTATTCAAATTGTTTAAGCCAAAAATGACTCTATTTTACTAAACTGTTTTCGGAGTGATAAGAACGACTTTCTAAAGATTTTTTTCAATAATTTGAAAACATAACCATTCTTCTTGCACGTAATTTCCACAGAATTTCTATATCATTATTATATTCTGAATAATAAAATTGCGAAAAAAAAGCTCTTTGCGATAAAAAAATTGAATAAAAGTTAAACTAAATGACGAATCGCCTTAAAATTTTTTGTGCTTATACGGATTGTTTGACTCAACTTTTCATGCAATATGAAAGCCTTAAGGCCATTTTCGCAAAGGTTATAGCACATTTTTTATTTTTGAAATTTCAGTTTTATTTTGCAATTTCCGAAGCAAAAAATGATCACACCGAAATTCAAAAAGTGCTATTTTAAACGTTGGCTCATCTACTAAAAGAAAAAGTTATAAATAAGATATTTAATTACCCTATTTTTACCTGTAGCAATTTAAACGAAAAAACTGCCATTTTTGAGCCTTATTTGTTAATAACTAGGTTTCTCGTCCGAACTGTGACGGGCATTTTTGTATGTAAAATGTATTAGGTATATAGTACCAAAAAATCTATTTGCAACCAGGCTGCTCAAGTGTCCCTACAAAAACCTTATTTCTCTGGACTAGAAATCGATAGAATATCCAACAAAGCAAAGCTTTCCCTTTGGATATGTCGGATGATATACAGGAAATCATAGGGTATACCAAACCCAAACTAGTGTAAAACCCAAACAGGCATACTACTAACTGTTTACTGTCTATTTAATAATTAAAGGTAAAATTATAATTATTATAATCAGACCTAAGATTACCTATAGAGCACTAGTATCGTGGTCTTAATGCCAACAAAGAACCACCAAGCTGTGGTCCAAGGAGAAAATCTGAATAAGCTTTAACTACAAGCATGTTTAATCATAACACCAGCGAGTTCGACTGCTCCAACAGCTTCCATGAGTCATACTTGTCCTCCCATCTAGATGTAGTATCTATGGATGGAGAAAGAGGCGTAATGATGGAGAAAGTAGAAATAGACAGAAGACGTATAATACGCCAGGAAGCAGGAGGAAAGAAGACTGGGATCAAATGTAGAGAAATAATAAAAAAGTTGAAAATGGTACCAGATACGCAACCTAAATATAATTTTGGAAATCGGTTTATCGTCTTTCTTCTAGAAACGGACAAAGAGAATCCAATAAAATAAATAGGAATATTCGATTCCATCGTTTATCTTTATTACGTTTTTTTTTTCTATGGCCCTGTAACAATTTATGTAGTAGTTCAAATATAAAAAATTATTATAATTCTATCTTTAGAATTTACTTGTAATCTTTTTATGACTATTTTTTCATATTTTAGTACATTTTAATTGTATTTTTTGAAAAGTTACTCTGCTATGCTGACGAAGCAATCTTAATCTCCGATAACGAGGATAATCTACAGCGTATTGCACAAACTCTCAATACAGTGGCGAAGAATTACAACATGAAAATATCAACAGCTAAGACAAAATCCCTGGTAGTGTCAAGGGAACCCATAAGATGCAAATTAGTAATTGAACTAATTGAACAAGTCTCGAAATTACAATATCTGGGAGTCGAAATATGTAGTTATGGAGATGTTAAAGGGAGTGTCCGAAAGCAAGCAAATAAAGCCCATTACGTGTCAGGATGTCTGAGGGATGTCATCTGGAGAAACAAAGATATGAGGCTGGAAGGGAAAGTACGCATATAAAAATCATGTGTAAGACCGACCATGACGTACGCGATGGAAACAAGATTGACACAGCAGAAACCAAGAGGATACTCAGAACATCAGAAATGAGAACGTTGAGGTCAATAACTCAATAACTGGGTAAACACTGAGAGGCAGGATACCGAACGACTAAATAAGAGATCTCTGTAACATACAAGATATAGTACGGTGGGAAGGGAAAACAGAGACGACGAGAGTAGAATCAGAATCTGGCGAAAATGGACACCGAGAGAATAGCCCGTTTAGCCAGGGATTCAAAGCCAACAAGCAAGAGAACAATAGGAAGGCCCTTTAAAAGGTGGCGACATCACAGCTACGAATACAAGCTCAAAATCGGTTAAGAACAGGCCATGAGACCTAATATAAGAAGAAGAAGAAGAAGAAGAAGAAGAGGGAAAGAAGAGAAGAGAATAAGAAGAAGAAGAAGAAGAAGAAGAAGAAGAAGAAGAAGAAGAAGAAGAAAAGTTACTTACTTCTACCTTCTACTATATTTTATAGAAATAAACCACGATTTTAAATCAAAAATCGGTATATTTTAGTGTAGAATTCTCCCTAGAAAACCGTTCTCAAAACATAATAGATTAATGTATCGTATTCTTGAATAAAGTAGATAATAAAGAAATATAATAATATTTTTTTTACTCTTAAGAATGCCTTATTGTCGTACAGACATTTTTGTTCGCCTCTTGTTGCTATGTAACTTTTCCGAAGATCTGACTGGTGATTTCTCTGTGAAGCGGAGGAATGGTGGTTTTTGTTAATGAATTCACCAAGACTGTTCTTAACAACGAAGACAATTTACAATATTCCGATAGGGCACTGAAAACCCGGCGATTACCCGGTGATTCCATCAGCAACATGGACCCGGCGCTTTGTGGTTACTTTGTGACTTGCTCTGCTATTTCAATCGAGAGCATGTTCTGTTTAGAAACGACGATTGTATCTTTCAGCTATTTATTCGGTATAGTATGGTAGCAAATACAGTAAATCTGCTTGCATTATGGTTGTGGAGCTTAGTAACAAAATTTGCAAAATAATACATATATAAAATAAATCTATACGGTGAAGTTTCGATTCAATTCGCGTCTCTTACCATTCTTTTACACGTGTTTCTGGGTCTACCCTACCCGTCATCCAAATGACTTCTAAGCAGACTGAACTGAATTAAGTTTCAATTTTTGAGCTCATCCCCTTCACCCCCAAACAACCCTTTAATTGATTTAAATTAAGAGAAAAATGCTGAGAAAACTTAAAATATATCGTATTGCGGATATAATTCCTATAGCTTATATACTCTAAGAATAAACTATTAAATCACGTGCATTACGATTATTGAGCTACAACCCCTTCGCAAGAAAACCACCCTATCTTCCCGGCTTAAGAGAAAGTTGTACTTAAAATGCATTAAACTAATTATTTGGCGACTACATATCATTTAATAATTTATAAGCTTCCAAATTACGCGCATTTATATCAGTAAATTGCAATTTATTTTGTATAAGAGACTAAATTTTTCAACCTAATCAAAATATTTGTAAATTAAATATTTTTAAAAGATTTTTAATTGAAAAACTTTATTGGCCCATTTCCTGGTGACAACCTCCAAGGCTTCTACAATATGCGAGCCAAATGGATGCTGCAGTGAAGACTAAAGGGAAGGAATTCTACACTATGCAATTCACAACCCCCGTCTGCAGCGTGGTAAAGTTCCAACGGAAAATGGACCTAGTTACTCTATAGGAGTAATACTAATATAAAAATAAAAATGTATACCATTTTTATTCATTCAGTTGCGGTGCGAAACCAAAACTGTCTTAACTTTTACTCAGATCAGAGAGTGCAGCCAGCACTCTTATCGACGATTTCACCTCTCGTAAGAGGTTCATCAGAGACTGCATAGGCTGCTTTTCTCTGGCCCAGGTAAAAATTTTCGACATATCCATCTCCCACCGCAACTGACGAGATGGTAGTAGGTGCCTAGCGGCATCTGCTAAATAAAAGACTAAGTTTTTCAACCTAATAAAAATATTTGTAAATTAAATATTTTTAAAAGATTTTTAATTGAAAAACTTTATTGGCCCATTTCCTGGTGACAACCTCCAAGGCTTCTACAATATGCAAGCCAAATGGATGCTGCAGTGAAGACTAAAGGGAAGGAATTCTACACTATGCAATTCACAACCCCCGTCTGCAGCGTGGTAAAGTTCCAACGGAAAATGGACCTAGTTACTCTATAGGAGTAATACTAATATAAAAATAAAAATACATACCATTTTTATTCATTCAGTTCCGGTGCGAAACCAAAACTGTCTTAACCTTTACTCAGATCAGAGAGTGCAGCCAGCACTCTTATCGACGATTTTACCTCTTGTTAGAGGTTCATCAGAGACTGCATAGGCTGCTTTTCTCTGGCCCAGGTAAAAATTTTCGACATATCCATCTCCCACCGCAACTGACGAGATGGTAGTAGGTGCCTAGCGGCATCTGCTAAATAAAAGGCTAAGTTTTTCAACCTAATAAAAATATTTGTAAATTAAATATTTTTAAAAGATTTTTAATTGAAAAACTTTATTGGCCCATTTCCTGGTGACAACCTCCAAGGCTTCTACAATATGCAAGCCAAATGGATCCTGCAGTGAAGACTAAAGGGAAGGAATTCTACACTGTGCAATTCACAACCCCCGTCTGCAGCGTGGTAAAGTTCCAACGGAAAATGGACCTAGTTACTTTATAGGAGTAATACTAATATAAAAATAAAAATGTATACCATTTTTATTCATTCAGTTGCGGTGCGAAACCAAAACTGTCTTAACTTTTACTCAGATCAGAGAGTGCAGCCAGCACTCGTATCGACGATTTCACCTCTTGTTAGAGGTTCATCAGAGACTGCATAGGCTGCTTTTCTCTGGCCCAGGTAAAAATTTTCGACATATCCATCTCCCACTGCAACTGACGAGATGGTAGTAGGTGCCTAGCGGCATCTGCTAAATAAAAGACTAAGTTTTTCAACCTAATAAAAATATTTGTAAATTAAATATTTTTAAAAGATTTTTAATTGAAAAACTTTATTGGCCCATTTCCTGGTGACAACCTCCAAGGCTTCTACAATATGCAAGCCAAATGGATGCTGCAGTGAAGACTAAAGGGTAGGAATTCTACACTATCCAATTCACAATCCCAGTCTGCAGCGTGGTAAAGTTCCAACGGAAAATGGACCTAGTTACTCTATAGGAGTAATACTAATAAAATGTATACCATTTTTATTCGTTCAGTTGCGGTGCGAAACCAAAACTCTCTTAACTTTTACTCAGATCAGAGAGTGCAGCCAGCACTCTTATCGACGATTTCACCTCTTGTTAGAGGTTCATCAGAGACTGCATAGGCTGCTTTTCTCTGGCCCAGGTAAAAATTTTCGACATATCCATCTCCCACCGCAACTGACGAGGTGGTAGAAGGTGCCTAGCGGCATCTGCTAAATAAAAGACTAAGTTTTTCAACCTAATAAAAATATTTGTAAATTAAATATTTTTAAAAGATTTTTAATTGAAAAACTTTATTGGCCCATTTCCTGGTGACAACCTCCAAGGCTTCTACAATATGCAAGCCAAATGGATGCTGCAGTGAAGACTAAAGGGAAGGAATACTACACTATGCAATTCACAACCCCCGTCTGCAGCGTGGTAAAGTTCCAACGGAAAATGGACCTAGTTACTCTATAGGAGTAATACTAATATAAAAATAAAAATGTATACCATTTTTATTCATTCGGTTGCGGTGCGAAACCAAAACTGTCTTAACTTTTACTCAGATCAGAGAGTGCAGCCAGCACTCTTATCGACGATTTCACCTCTTGTTAGAGGTTCATCAGAGACTGCATAGGCTGCTTTTCTCTGGCCCAGGTAAAAATTTTTGACATATCCATCTCCCACCGCAACTGACGAGATGGTAGTAGGTGCCTAGCGGCATCTGCTAAATAAAAGACTAGGTTTTTCAACCTAAGGTTTTCAACCTAATAAAAATATTTTTAAATTAAATATTTTTAAAAAGATTTTTAATTGGAAAACTTTATTGGCCCATTTCCTGGTGACAACCTCCAAGGCTTCTACAATATGCAAGCCAAATGGATGCTGCAGTGAAGACTAAAGGGAAGGAATTCTACACTTTAGTCTTCACTGCAGCATCCATTTGGCTTGCATATTGCAGAAGCCTTGGAAGTTGTCACCAGGAAATGGGCCAATAAAGTTTTTCAATTAAAAATCTTTTAAAAATATTTAATTTACAAATATTTTTATTAGGTTGAAAAACTCAGTCTTTTATTTAGCAGATGCCGCTGGGCACCTACTACCATCTCGTCAGTTGCGGTGGGAGATGGATATGTCGAAAATTTTTACCTGGGCCAGAGAAAAGCAGCCTATGCAGTCTCTGATGAACCTCTAACAAGAGGTGAAATCGTCGATAAGAGTGCTGGCTGCACTCTCTGATCTGAGTAAAAGTTAAGTCAGTTTTGGTTTCGCACCGCAACTGAATGAATAAAAATGGTATACATTTTTATTTGTATATTAGTATTACTCCTATAGAGTAACTAGGTCCATTTTCCGTTGGAACTTTACCACGCTGCAGACGGGGGTTGTGAATTGCATAGTGTAGAATTCCTTCCCTTTAGTCTTCACTGCAGCATCCATTTGGCTTGCATATTGTAGAAGCCTTGGAGGTTGTCACCAGGAAATGGGCCAATAAAATTTTTCAATTAAAAATCTTTTAAAAATATTTAATTTACAAATATTTTTATTAGGTTGAAAAACTTAGTCTTTTATTTAGCAGATGCCGCTAGGCACCTACTACCATCTCGTCAGTTGCGGTGGGAGATGGATATTTCGAAAATTTTTACCTGGGCCAGAGAAAAGCAGCCTATGCAGTCTCTGATGAACCTCTAACAAGAGGTGAAATCGTCGATTAGAGTGCTGGCTGCACTCTCTGATCTGAGTAAAAGTTAAGACAGTTTTGGTTTCGCACCGCAACTGAATGAATAAAAATGGTATACATTTTTATTTTTATATTAGTATTACTCCTATAGAGTAACTAGGTCCATTTTCCGTTGGAACTTTACCACGCTGCAGACGGGGGTTGTGAATTGCATAGTGTAGAATTCCTTCTCTTTAGTCTTCACTGCAGCATCCATTTGGCTTGCATATTGTAGAAGCCTTGGAGGTTGTCACCAGGAAATGGGCCAATAAAGTTTTCCAATTAAAAATCTTTTAAAAATATTTAATTTACAAATATTTTTATTAGGTTGAAAAACTTAGTCTTTTATTTAGCAGATGCCGCTAGGCACCTACTACCATCTCGTCAGTTGCGGTGGGAGATGGATATGTCGAAAATTTTTACCTGGGCCAGAGAAAAGCAGCCTATGCAGTCTCTGATGAACCTCTAACAAGAGGTGAAATCGTCGATAAGAGTGCTGGCTGCACTCTCTGATCTGAGTAAAAGTTAAGACAGTTTTGGTTTCGCACCGCAACTGAATGAATAAAAATGGTATACATTTTTATTTTTATTTTGTATAGTGCAGTCACTGAAGGTAAAAATCAACGATTACCTTCAATTTCGGTGAACCATCATCGATTTTCACGAAAATTGGTCAGTGGTTAGAGGATACGTCAAGAAACAAAGGTGACATGGTACCACCTTGCGCCTTTACCCTGAGGGTAGATACCGCCCCTTCTCGGGGGTGAAAATTATTTTATTAAAAATAACTGCACAAATCAATAAAAGAACAAATTAAAAGCAAAATTTATTATATAAAGTTAATAAAATAAGTCAATACTTTTTAAGTTATTAAAGATCAAAACTTTAATTATTTTGAAAAAAATGCATGTTATGAAGCGGTTTTTCGTAAATCACTGAAAAACTCTATGTTTTTACAAAAAAGTTAATAGTAGTTTAATTCGTATAGCTTATATTCTAAGAATAAACTCTTAAATCACGCGCCTTTCGATTATAGAGCTACAACCCCTTCGTAAGAAAACCATCCCATATTACCGGCTTAAGACAGAGTTGTACTTAAAATAATTTAAATTAATTATTTGGCGACTACATATCGTTTAATAATTTATGAGCTTGCAAAAACTACGCATCTCAATTATTGAATTGCCATTTTCTTTCTATAGTGCAGTCACTGAAGGTAAAAATCAACTATGTCCTTCGATTTCGGTAAATCTCTTAGTTAAGTTTCTCTTAGTTTTTGTTATATAAGCGATTGAAAAATTTGAAAATTGCGAAATCGGCCATTTTTAACCCTAAATCGGACATTTATCTAAAAATTTCAATGTTGACAAGGTACGTAGATATTCTTTAAACATTGATTGATGAAATCCCGAAGAGTTTTTTGCAATAAAATACCGAAAACCCCTTGGTTTTTTTAATTGCTTATCAAGCGGGCGCGACACTGTAGGATACGTGAGGACGTTTGAGTTTGCATAAATTCATTATCTCGAGAATGGGCAAATTTCAAGAGAAATCCTCAGAGAGGTCGATTTTTATTTTTGAATTTAGGACTTTTTGGCATATATATAATACTAGTGACGTCATCCATCTGGGCGTGATGACGTAATCGATGATTTTTTTAAATAAGAGTAGGGATTGTGTGATAGCTCATTTGAAAGGTTATTTAATTATCTATTCAGTAATATAAACATTAAAGTAATTATTTATACAGGGTGCACAAAAAAAATTTTCTTCTATTTGTCAAATTTAATCAAAGTTAATTTAATAAAAAAAATTTTTTGTACACCCTGTATAAATAATTATATTAATGCTTACATTAGTGAATAGAGAATTAAATAACCTTTCAAATGAGCTATCACACAACCTCTACTCTCATTTAAGAAAATCATCGATTACGTCATCACGCTCAGCTGGAAGACGTCATTAGTATTATGTATATGCCAAAAAGTCCTAATTTAAAAATAAAAATCGACCTGTCTCAGGATTTCTCTTGAAATTTGCCTATTCTCGAGATATTGAATTTATGCCAACTCAAATGTCCTCACTTATACTACAGTGTCGCGCCCGCTTGATTAGCAATTAAAAAACAAAGGCGTTTCCGATATTGTATTGCAAAAAACTCTTTGGGATTTCATCAACCAATGTTTAAAGAATATATACCTACCTTGGCAACTTTGAGATTTTTAGATAAATGTCCGATTTAGGGTTAAAAATGGCCGATTTCGCAATTCTCAAAATTTTCAATCGCTTATATAACAAAAACTGTTAACTTAAGAGAAAAATCATTAAAGACCTTTTTCTGTGTGGAATGATTCAAAAAACCTAAAAAAAATTTGTTTGATGCAAAAAGAATAATTTTAGGAAAAACCTCTAATCTTTCCTCTCGCCTGGCAAGGTCTTATGCTCTTCAGAATCGCCTGTCATTGTACACATTTCTTCTAAATGACTCACTCAAACACATACTTAAATTTAAACCTTACAGGAGAAAGTTTATTTTACCCCCTAAATTTGCACTATTCGATTCACCTGGTAGATACACGTGCACCGCTGATGCCTGCCAGGTCATGGTTTTTAGCCTTGGTGTGCTATGAATTATCAATAGAAAAATTTCTAGCCTTACAGGACGACCGTTAGTCGGAGGGTTCACTAGCTCTTAGACTATTGAATATTGTATGTCGATTAAAAGGACAGTATGTACTATATTATGCATGATAATATAACAAAAGTTAATTTGATCTCCATCGACTTCTAGTCCTATCCAGAATATCATTTCCAGATAGTTACAGAAAAACTGTTATAGTAAGAGATCACAAATATATATATGCAAGTAATAATACCCTGTCTTACCTATCTACCAAGATATTCCTGACTTGAAATAAATCGGTTAAAACTAGAAAATTTGCCTCTACTAACTTCGTGATTCCCACTATTAGACTACTTTGAGTCAAACAAATGGAGGTAAAATAGATGAGAACAGAGCACAGAGCCAGACATTCTATTCCACCAAAGTTAACTGGTACCAGGATTTCATTTGAATTGTAAGACATGGGTGACGTTAAATCGAATCCATATTAAATGACATCCTAGCGAAGTGGAGTAAGAATTATTATGATTTTGACTGCGACAAACCATTCAACACATTACTTATAAATGCCTTCTTCGAGCATATCTATGACCACGAAGTGATTTCCGTGAAGCCACACTTAAAGCAATTAGCTGGATACTTAGTTTCTACATCAAAGTTTAATCAACATATTTTAATATTATTTGTGTCATTTTCTTGTAAAGTTCACTATTCATAGAATTTTCATTAATTTCTGCCATCATTATCTAGAATTCAGCATCCATTGCTGAATATATTCCTCTCGGATGATTTTCTAATAAGTCCGATTTTTGCCATCTGAATCCAATTTGTCTACACTTTTTTTATGCCATCGGTCCATCTCCCCAGGGTCGACCTCTGGTTCTGGTAGCTTGTATTCGGAGTCTCCATTCCAAAATTTTTGTCGTCCACCGATCACCAACTGCTCTTTCTACATGAATTACCCAGCTCCATTTTAGTACTAAAATTCTTTTAATAAACCTGATGCTCCTGATCTTTTGTGTATAATTCCAATAATTATTATATAGTCCTGTCGCCAGGGGGGGTACAACGGCCTCCTTAATTCAGATGGACTTACCCAAGTTTTTTTTATATATTTTGACCCGCAGAATACGATTTTTTTGGGTAACAGTTGATCCGGATGTCGATAAGATTGTTATAGACAAAGAACTTGAGGAATTACATAACAGCGATTTCTCGCAAAACAAAACAACTTTTTGTATTTTTTGGGTCATTTTAAGCAAAAAATATTCCTACAAGTTTTTTCGTAGAATGCATAGTTTTCGAGATAACCGCGGTTGAACTTTCAAAAAATCGAAAAATTGTAATTTTTGAACCCGAATAACTTTTGATTAAAAAATAAAGTAGCAATTCTGCTTACCGCATTTGAAAGTTTAAGTCAAATTATATCGGTTTTTATTATTTTCATTGCTAGAAATTTATTATTTTATTGTTAAACAAAGCTATAAACACCTAGTATGTGAGTGATGTTTTCAATGATTTCGCATTTAAAATCGAACGAGTAGGTATAGTAGCTACGAGTGCAAGCGAGGCAATTTCTACGTAGCATGCGTTAAAACGCATGTATTAGGCACGGGAAACACTATGTGTTTATAGATTAGTTTAACAATAAAAAAATTAATTTAAAATAATCAAAACCGATATAATTTGACTTAAACTTTCAAATGCGGTAAGCAGAATTGCTACTTTATTTTTTAATCACAAGTTATTCGGGTTCAAAAATTGCAATTTTTCGATTTTTTGAAAGTTCAACCGCGGTTATCTCGAAAACTATGCATTCTATGAAAAAACTTGTAGGAATGTTTTTGCTTAAAATGACCCAAAAAATACAAAAAGATGTTTTGTTTTGCGAGAAATCGCTGTTATGTAATTCCTCAAGTTCTTTGTCTATAACAATCTTATCGACATCCGGATCAACTGTTACCCAAAAAATTCGTATTCTACGGGTCAAAATATATAAAAAAAACTTGGGTAAGTCCATCTGAATTAAGGAGGCCGTTGCACCCCCCCTGGCGACAGGACTAATATCACGCAGATAAACCCCTAACATTATTCTCTCCATTGCTCTTTCCGCAACTTGTTTTAGGGATTCTGCATATCGGTCATCACTGGCACAATGCACTGACTAAATGTTTTTCCAGACACACTTATACCTTTGATCTAAAAATATCTGATATCTTCCCGAATATACAGTTGAGTCCGCGAGTCTTTACCCGTGCGTCATCATTTAAAGCATACGAAATAAGTCGGAAATCTATTTCACGCAACAACAACTGACAGAAAGTGGCTACTGTTCCGATTACGGGTTTTATTATAAAATTTGACGTTATCAAGTATATAGAATGTCAAATGTAAGTTTTGCTTCAAAATTTTTGTGCAGAATTACAGCTACATTTGAAGTAGCTTAATAAATTATTTTATTATTATTGATTAATAAATAAATAAACAATTTATAAAAAAAATGCAATAGCATTATTTTATTTTTATTATTTTATTCACTTTGACGGAAATCTAAACACAATCATTTGTTTACTGTGTGAATGACGTTAGATTTGTATGTTTTAAATATTAATTGCCAAAATATAATTATTTACCTTAAAATTTCAAAGCCCAATATAAAATTAGTTGTAAAAACAACTGTTTGTGTAATATAAAGAAACTTCAAAATGCAAAAATTCGACAAAAACGGCAAAAAATTCAACTGACTGACAGCCACAAAAGTAAACAAAGCAGAAATGTCAAACAAATTGTGCTTTTTTTGTACCTATCTCTTTTCAATGCACTGAGTCTAGATGGTTCATAAAAATAAATTTTTGATCTAAGGGTGACACACTTTTACGGTACAAACATCTGTCATTTGTCAACTCCCTCCCTTCCACTTCCCCCCCTTTTTTTAAAATAGGAAATAGGGGTCGTGTGCTAGCTCATTTGAAAGGGTATTCAATTCTCTATTCAGTAATATCAACATCGACTTAAAATGTATACCAAGAAAAATTATTTTGAATTAAATTAATTGACACAAAAAATAATGTATGTAATTTATTTAACTGAGAACACATTCTACTGCTGACAGAAAACAAAAAAAAATGATTTTTGATAAACAGACACTGCTTTTCGCTTAATTTCAATGTTTAAGCTTCCACCCATCTGCCTCTTGGTAGATTGAATATTGAATTTAAGCAACAAACAGTATTTATTTATCAAATAAACATTTTTTCTGTTTTCTATCAGCAGTAGAATGTATTCTGAGTTAAATATACATACATTCTTCTTTTTGTGTGAATTAATTTAATTTAAAATAATTTGTCTTGGACACCCTGTATAAATTTTTATGTCAATGTTGATATCACTAAATAGAGAATTGAATACCCTTTCACACGACCCCTATTCCATATTTAGAAATAAGGGGTGGGGGAAGTGGAAGGGAGAGGGTTGACAAATGACAGATGTTTGTACCGTAAAAATGTGTCCCCCTTAGATCAAAGTTGACGTGTTTTTTTATTTTCTTAAAATCTAATAAATACTGCCAAATATTGGGGTGGATACTTTTATTTGGCCCACTCTGTATAAGTACAGAGAGGAGCAAAATTATGGAATAAATTAATTTTCTCTAAAATAGGCGATTTTGGAGAAAAATTCCGAAACAGGTCGATTTTTATTTCTAAAATACAATTTTTCGGTATATTTTTCATACTAATGACGTCATCCATCTGGGAGTGATGACGTAATCGATGATTTTTAATGGGAATAGGGGTCGTGTGGTAGCTCACTTGAAAGGGCGTTCAATTCTCTATTCAGCAATATAAACTTTAACATAAACATCACTATTTATACAGGGTGGCCAAAAAAAATTATTTTTTAATTTAATTAATTGACACAAAAAGAGGAGTGTATGTAATTACTCAAAATAGATTCAACTACAGTCAGAAAATAGAAAAAAAAAATGTTTGTTTGGCAAATAAGCATTGCTTTTGGCTTAAATTAAATCTTCAAACTGTCAACAGGCTGGTGAGAGGCTGTTTGAGATTTAATTTAAACGAAAAGGAATGTTTATTTGTGAAATAAATTTTTTTTTCTGGCAGCAGTATAATGTATTTTGAGTTAAATAATTTACTTACATTCTTCTTTTTACGTCAATTAATTTGATTCAAAAATTATTTTTTTGATCACACTGTATAAATAATGATGTTAATGATGTTAATATAAATTACTAAATAAAGAATTGAACAACCTTTCAAATGAGCTACAGCACGTACCCTATTCCCATTTAAAAAAAATATTCGATTACGTCATCAAGCTTAGATGGATGACGTCACTAGTATGAAGTATATGCCAAAAAATTGTAATCTAAAAATAAAAATCTACCTGTTTCGGGATTTTTCTCCAAAATGGTCCATTTTAGAGAAAATGAATATACTCCATAATTTTGCCCCTCTCTGTATACGAAAAGATATAAGCAACGAAAGTAGAAAAAGTTTTTACTCATTTTTAAATATTTGATTTCTTGTATTAATATGTCCAACCTATTTGAAAGGGAAGATAAGTCAATTATTTGTATAAGTAACTTTTCATTTTTCCTATAGTTTCTGACACCATTTTTACACAATCTCACAATTTTTTTTATTTTACTCATTATGCCGCCTCCCTCGTGATGCCGCCTGATGCGACCACCTCGCCTCATCATAGCACGGCACGGCCTGACTGAGGTTATCACACAACTCTTCCTGCAAAAATCTGAATGCCACCTCTCACATCCACCTCAAAACAGACCCGATTGCAATAGGTATGAAGAAATATTGTAGGGAAAGAATGAGGGACAAATGAAAGAATGAAGATAGAAGAATACTTCTGAAAAAGTAGACCAGTAATTTAAATAATTTGAATGGTTTACATACATGGTAAGTATGCATAAAAATAAGTTAATAGAGTAGGTCAAATAATAATAAACAAAAGAAGAAAAGTTAGACAGGGAAAAGATGAAAATACAGAACAAAAGAACTGAAGCAAAATTAAAAGCAAGTTAAAAACAATAGATGAAAATTCTAGGAAAAATTATAGGGAAAGCAATGTGAAACAGGTACAAAGATAAAGACAGTAGAATAATAACTAAATAAAAAATATAATAAATAAAATAAATAGAAACAACTTGAAAGGGTTGTACAAATATCGAAAAACAGATTAACATGAATGTCGTAAATTGCAAGTCAAAGTGTCGCAATTATCGTAAATTTACTGAAAAAAATTACAAGCTAAAAAATAGGCAAAAGACGAAGAGACAGACCAAGAAATAGTTATCAAAACAGAAACGAAACACTGAGAAAAATACTACTAAACTAAATATAAACTAATAAAGTAAAATAAAAAAATTAATAAAGTAAATATAAGTAAACGTTTAGAAGAAATAGAAATAGAAATAGAAATATTTGGCGAAAGATCGTAAACCATAGAGAAGGTTAATTTTATTCAAAATATGCACGCCTTTATAGTCCTGTCGCCAGGGGGGGTACAACGACCTCCTTTATTCAGATGGACTTACATAAGTTTTTTTCATGTATTTTGACCCGTAGAATACGAATTTTTTGGGTAACAGTTGATACGGATGTCGATAAGATTGTTATTGACCAAGAACTTGAGGAATTACATAACAGAGATTTCTCGCAAAACAAAACATTTTTTTGTATTTTTTGGGTCATTCTAAGTAAAAAATGTTCTAACAAGTTTTCCCGTAGGAGGCTCAGTTTTCGAGATAAACGCGGTGGAACTTTCAAAAAATCGAAAAACTGCAATTTTTAAACCCGAACAACTTTTGATTAAAAAATAAAATAGCAATTCTGCTTAGCGCCTTTGAAAGTTCAAGTCAAATTATATCGGTTTTGATTATTTGCATTGCTAAAAATTTATTGTGTTATTGTTAAACAAAGCTACAAACACCTAGTGCGTGAGTGATGTTTTCTATGATTTCTCATTTAAAATCGAACGAGTAGGTAGAATAGGTACTAGTGCAATCGAGGCTATTTCTACGTAGCATGCGTTAAAACGCATGTAAAGGCACGGGAAACACTAGGTGTTTATAGCTTTGTTAAACAATAAAAAAATAAATTTTTAGCAATGCAAATAATTAAAACCGATATAATTTGACTTAAACTTTCAAATGCGGTAAGCAGACTGGCTATTTTATTTTTTAATCAAAAGTTATTCGGGTTCAAAAATTGCAATTTTTCGATTTTTTGAAAGTTCAACCGCGGTTATCTCGAAAACTAGCCATCCTACGAAAAAAATTGTAGAAACATGTTTTGCTTAGAATGACCCAAAAAATACCAAAAAATGTTTTGTTTTGCGAGAGATCGCGGTTATGTAATTCCTCAAGTTCTTGGTCAATAACAATCTTATCGACATTCGGATCAACTGTTACCCAAAAAATTCGTATTCTACGGGTCAAAATACATGAAAAAAACTTGGGTAAGTCCATCTGAATAAAGGAGGCCGTTGTACCCCCCCTGGCGACAGGACTATTATATAAAATGATAATTTGGTGCCGATCATTCAATTTTTTTTTACAATGCAGTACAATTTTAGCAAATAAAACATTTAAGTACTTCAAAAGATAAAAACCCATTTAAACCAATTCCTCAGCAATCTGAATTTATTTACTTTGATATGACTATCAATGATTTGTTACATGACCGGAATAATTCGTTCTGGTATAGGAACCGATTAAAACAGTCAGTGCTGCCGTAATTTTCAGCTCAAGATTAATTAAAGAATCTTAATGCTGACATTCTCAGCTACTGTACTATTGGCAAAAGTAACAACGATTGTATCTTTTCAGTATTTATTCGGTAGTGCTGTATCTCTATCAGGGCTGCTGCTGGGTACGCGCTATCTCTATTACCCAGCCCACTTGATTATTTTACATTTACACGCATTTCTATCCAACATTAGCGTGTCGCTGTTCTTTCGACTAGAGCGAGAGAGAGAAGGAGATAATGAGAAAGAGAGAGCTGCGGGAGCAAGTTGTTGTTTTGCCTTACCTTGCCGATCCGATGGAATAATTATAGCCATTACTTCTGAACAAAAGTAGATTAGATCACCGATAATAATTGGCTTCTGCAATATACACGGTGACTCATTCGCACAATAAAAAAATCGGATGTTTTGTAAGCCTTTGTTGGCCGATTCGATTGGTTTCTTTGGCCGAAAAGAAAGCTAAAAAAATTCGGTTTTTAATTTATATAACATCCATTTGCAGATAACCTAATTTTATTAAAGTGTGAAAACAATGTAATGTAAACAATTTTTGTTTGGTTATATAGCCGGATCAGGGAACACAAAATTTTACGAAAACCTCCAAAAAATAAACAAAGGATGAAAATTTGGGAATGGGTAGTTGAAATTGTCTATTATAATATAAGAAAAAGTTAACAATTCTACATGCCCTCCATTTAAAAAAAATTGGGAAATACGTGATGGATGAAAAATGTTTTCTCGGTAGTGAAAAAACATACGTTCAAAATAGGACCGGAATTGGATAAAATGACTAATTCTAAGCAACTTTTGTTCTATAGAGTTTTTTCACAAGTCAATACTTTTCGAGTTATTTGCGAGTGAATATGTTCATTTTTAACAAAAAAAAAACATGTTTATGGACGGTTTTTTTGCAGATAACTCAAAAAGTAAGTATTCTAGCGAAAAAAATATTTTTAGTAAAAAGTTAGCTTATAAAAAATTGAAAAAAAAACTGGTGTACGCGTGAGGTACACCATGAATCGTACACCATGTCGTGCCGACCCATGATAAGCAGAGTTGTAGCTAATGAAAAGTAGGTTCTTCCTCGTCAAATTCCAAATCGAATATTTCAATGTGAAATAACCAAAAAACAGAGCACTTCTCGGGGAAACTTCATTAAAACTTTTTTAAAGTGTTTAAAAAAAGGTTTATTTTTGTTTTTTAAAAAAAATTCTAACATTAAAAATAAGTGAGTTACGCTCAAAATATTGTTGGTCCCTTTTATTTTTTGGTAAAAAATCGCGAAAATCGCCCCCTAATTAGCTTCCCAAATAAAATTAATTGTTGCCGCTTCACAAGTTACCTTACTTATGTATTGTTTATATTATCTATAAGTTTATTGGTTCAAAGTGTTCAGTTTTGAAAAAAATTGGGTTTGAATAAAACATTTTTTTTAACCCTTTAACGGGCAGAACTATTGTTTTTGTTAAACTATACTTTTGAATAGTAAAAGTAGTTCATTATGCATCGTTAGTAAGACAAAAAATGTTTAAATTTTTTTTTCCTGTGCCAGAAGGGCTGGAAAGGGTGGTAGATATAGCTACCAGTGTGCATTTTGACAAACAACTAATACTTAGTGGGCAATGGTATATATAACGGCCAGTAAAAACAATTAAAAAAATTTATAAAAAATACTTTATTTTGAAAATGTAAAAAAACTAAATACAGTAATATTTTAAATTTATTATCTAATAACTTTCTATCTACTATGGTAGGGTGCAAATCAGTCTTTTCATAGAGCAACGTTACAAACTTGACAAATCAAATTGCTGCTCGTTTGTTTCTTTTTAGGTGAAGCACAAAGGGCACATCGTCTATAAGTTCCTTTGGTGGGTAAGTGTGAACCAGCATTCAAAGTTGAGTTTGATGGTGGTGCAGACTTTTTTCTGAAAGTAAAAGTGCTAATCAAATTATCAGCTAGTTCACTGCGGAACTGTAATACAGTCATAGGCTTAGCACTTGAGTTTCTTTTTTCAGAGTCTCCTTATATAAAATATAGCTGTTTACTATTGCTGCGTCTAAAAGGTAGATAATTTGTTGCTTGAGGTAATGTTAACAGTTGTTCATCCTTGTCGTCTTCATCAGAAAAAATGTTTTTAGGAAATAACCTAGCCAGCTTGTTGTGCTTGAAACCAAATCCGTCATCTGGATCAAAGTGAGGATCTTGATCCGAATTACCAAAATCTTCGTTTCCGCTAGAATTATTTGTCTTTCTTGTAAGAGTACATTAGCGCACCCTTTTCAAGTGCTGTACTGAAGTACTGGAACATGTCGGATGGCTGTCGATACTAGTAGTCTGGAGAGTTCTGGAAATTGAGCTTGTCTTAGGGAAATTGTCGTCCGCATCCTCATCGCCATGAAATTCGGAAAGACAATACTCTTCATCACTTAGATGGTCTACTATATATTGGAGTGTTCAGCTTCTGTAAGCGGTCGGTTTCTAGACATCTAAAAAACATAGGAGTAATGTACTGGAAAAATCTAACCAAACCTAAATAATGTACTGGAAAAATTGCAATGACAAATAGGTCTAATAAATAATTTAAAGTCTTATAGAACCTTGTCTAGCAAATAAATACTAAACTTTCCTTTAATGTGTCCGTAAAAATTTTAATATTGGGCGTAAACTACGATCTCGAGATATTTTGGTTTAGTATGTGAAAAAATAACGTCTTATTTGGTACAATCCTCAAAATGATTTAAAATATTTTCCTATCGCTAATGTCAAACAATCAGATTTTTACAGAAATTTGTTGCCACAATATTGTTTAATAACAGGCATAAGTTTCAAAACGAAAAAATAAAAATTGTTTGTATGTCGGGATAAATCAAAACAATGAATTTTGGGGTTACAATTCTCATAAAACATATTTATTATCGCAATGACTATCCCAGTGCTTTTAAAGAATTATCTGCTAGTTAAAAATAATGAAAAAATTACATTTGACACTTACCTTCAATTTTTGTCCAAGTAGTTTATCCCAAATGACACTTGTGCAAAAAACAAAAATAAAATTGAACGATTTTTTACATAGACTGTTGCAGAAAGGGGCACTGATAGCGTATCATACCAGTTTTGTGAAAAGCACGTGGTTGCCACGCCGCATACAGGTTTTCGATATTCACACCTACCAGCAAGCATTCAGTGTATCGACTTCGCCTATAAAAATTGTTTTCACCGCAACTTTGATGACAAATTAAGCCGTAATAGCTTATGGTATATAAAGCTACCAGAGAGCGTTAAAGGGTTAAACTTTAAAAAGGGGTAAACCCTGTAGTTGGCTGTATACCTTCAATATAACAACGTGGAATGAAGTAAACACTTCTGTTTTATGTACGGATATGAATTTATTAAAAATCCTTAAAATTTATCCACAAGGGAGTGGAAGTACAAAACGTTTTCCGTCAAACTGACCATCATCAGTGTAAACGTCCAGTGTACAAGTAATTGTAATTAGCCACTTCAATAGGTAAAAAACATACTACATTATTGTTACATTCTATATTAGAAAATGATCAAAATAAAGTCGATGTCTTAAGATTTTACAGATCACATGTGAATGTATTTCATCCTTGCTCGAGAATTGCACAAGGTAAGTACTTGTGTTCAAGTAAGGGGTTACCATATAAAAGTTGGTAACCAAGAGTTAGGAAGAATGTCATAGATAGACCATTCCAACATACTGTCAAGATTATGTCAATATGACGACTGGGAGAGAAACATAAATGGTATTCTATCAGTTCTTAATGTGGTTTAGATCATTTTAGTTGCATCTATTTGTAATTTTGTTTTGTAAAAGGATTAATTTAACATTTTTACTGGAATAGTCGTTAATATGGTTCATTTCTGTTGTGTTTTGAAGTGAGGAATGCGAAGTATTCCTGATACAATTCAGTTTTATCGTTTTAACTATTTATAATGGGAAATAAGTTACAATATTATTAAAAAATGATTTTTATTAACGTTTCGACGCCCAAATCGGGTGCCGTTGTCAAAATACAAAATACTATTAACATGAACAAAAATGTTGTTACTTAGTAAAAAAATTCTTCTAATAATTTATTTAATTTGACTCATTTATATCATAATGCTAATATCAAAATGATATTGCCAATATTTATGAGTTTTAAAGTCTTCTACTTTAAAATGTATCATATGTATCTGAATTGCCGATATAAATGAGTCAAATTAAATAAATTATTAGAAGAATTTTTTTACTAAGCAACAACATTTTTGTTTATGTTAATAGTATTTTGTATTTTGACAACGGCACCCGATTTGGGCGTCGAAACGTTAATAAAATTCATTTTTTAATAATATTGTGGCTTATTTCCCATTATAAATAGTTAAAATTGTAAAAATGCCACAAGAAAATAGCTTCAGAACAACATTCAGTTTTATCGGTTACCATCAGTGCTTTATTTTAAGCATAAAACCAACTGAACTAAATAAGTTAGGATCTTAGAGATATAAAAAATGGTCAAATATAACAATATTCTATAACAGCTATTAAATTCACTATAAAAATGCTAAATAACTGACTACTCTACCTACAATCACCAATCTGTGTTGTCTGCCAACAACTTTCGAAAATATTCACTAATCTTTATTTATTCACTGCTTAAATCTAAATAAAGTCATTTAAGTGCTGCTACAACTAAGAACTACACAAAATCAATAACAAAATGTTAGCAAAATAAAACTAAAAGACTATTAAACGGGTAAAAAATTTAAGAAACACAATGTCAAAAAATATAAACAAATAAAATATGTTTATTCGCAGACCCTGACAAGGACTTTTAGTCATGGCATGCTCCACTTGTCGTCGACTAGTCCCTGATTGTCTCTGCGAATACACTTATTGGGAGGTGACATAAATGTCAAAGTCTTCAAATGGCCTATACGTACAATTATTGTGACTGAAGTCAAGTAGATCTTAAGCTACATAACGTCTGAAGGTGGAAACTCTCGACAATTGTAATGTAATTTAAATTTAATTATAGGTTTTTATCCTATTTTGTCACCTCTAGTAGTTTAGCGAGCGAGCTGGTCAGTCTATAGGCCTACCAGTGGCGTAACAAACTCCGTCGGGGCCACCCGCAGAATTTGAAATGGGGCCCTTTTTAACTCGGAGCAATCGCACCGTTAGAAAAAATCCAACTTTTTATCCTTTTCCGTGATAACTTGATGTAAAATTTTGCAACATAACTTTCCACTCGTAAGTGCCTCGAAGACGATTGTAGTAATGCGTGGGATTTTTTTTGTTTTTTTTTAATTCCTTTTGTATTTTTTTGGAATTTATGGCTTTTGTGAGAACCAATTAGTTTTAAAATTGTTAGAAATAGATATTTTTAACTTAACAAGCAAACAAAAATATTATAAAATATAAATTTGTTTTAAATTCGTATTTAAATTCGTATTGTTAGATTTTTCTCTACGCGCGACTGCCTACGTGACAGAAGTGAGCGCGACTGCTCCCGCGTGAAACAATTACTAAATACGACTTGTTTAACAAAAACTTTTTTGTGTTAGCGTAATCATTCACTGTTCATAACAACTTACATTTCTCATTTTTTATTGGTATACCGACCCGTTCCGACCCTGGGTGCAATGGAGAATTGTGTGAGCCGCCCTAAAAATAAGGAAAAACAAAAATTTTATAGTGGATTTTACTCCAAAAGTGATGCTTAATTTTTTACTAAACAAATGACTCGACCATTAAAAATTCAGAAAATATTACATAAGGAAAAAATTAAAGATTTTTCTAAAATTACATCTACGGCTTCTATATTTTCTTATTTATAACGCTTGAGTCACCCTTTCCACAAACATTGGCAGTGGCACACTCTATGGCAGAGTTCGTCGTAGGGAGCACTTGAGTTAATTTTACATTACTTTTTAACTAATTAATCAAATTAAATTTTACAAATTGCCAATGAAAGAAGAACGTTAAAGATATCTTATAGTTATATCACAAAAAAAAGATTATGTGCATAAGTACAGTGTGGGTGGAAATTGGGACTTACATGAATTTTCACTAGTAATACCACTAGAGGTCAAATTATTTCCCGAAATTTTTTTGAGATCATGAATATTTTGAAAATTTCCCGAGTCGCAGACGAGGGAAATTTTCTAAAAATATTCATGATCAAAAAAAAATTTCCGGATATTAATAATTTGACTTCCGTGGTATTCGGTAAGAAAATTCCACACCAAATTTGCATTTGAAAATCCAAAGCTGCATGAACAGATTAATAGCGCGCCATAGCTTTGTCAGCAATTATTTAGGCTTTCAAATTCGTAATTTCTACTCATTGTAGTTGCATGGGAATACCATTTCAAGATAGAAAATAGTATATTCTTCAATTTTACATAAGTTTTGAGTAACTACAAGTGATAGAAAATGAATCAAAACTAAATTATGTAAACAAATAAAAACCAGTCTGTCAAAAATGTTCTGTTATTGTAAACGTCAAAAAATTTCCACTATAATTCGCTGTTGGGTACCCCACGAGCAAAAAATTTCCGATAAAATACCTCAGTTGCCATGGTGATCTGTCAAAATAACGTATTTTGATTGTTGTTCTGAAGCTATTTCCTTGTGGTATTTTTTATAATTACGTATTTTTTATGGGAAATAAGTCAGATTAAATAAATTATTAGAAGAATTTTTTTACTTAGCAACAACATTTTTGTTTTATTTTAATAGTATTTTGTATTTTGACAACGAAACCCGATTTGGGCTTCGAAACGTTAATAAATTCATTTTTTAGTAAAATTGTGGCTTATTTCCCATAAAAAATACGTATTTTGATTGGTTCAAAAGTACAGGTGTGGAATTTTCTTCAAAAAATATTTAAATAAAAATGTGGTACTAATACAATCTTACCCATATAAATCTGAAACTTACACAAATTATTTTTTAAACATCGTACTAAACCATGTTTTATTAAAAAAAATATCAAAACTTTTATTCAAATAATACAACGTCTCAAAAAATGTAATTTTTGAAAACTTCGTAGTTTTACAGAATAACTACCACTTTTAACTGGATATTACTTAAATGTAAAGGCCTATATTACAATTGGATTGGTGTTTTTTTAAAGCCTAAGGTGTAATCTTTAAAATGTAATTATTTTACTTTGAAAAACAACTTCTTTTGTTGTTGTCTGTACAACTTACCTTCAATACATTTAATAATCAGCTTTAAAAATAGTAAATGTTAAAACAATTTTTTCTTGACCTCTTATAGAGTGTGTTTGCGTAACTTGGAACCAATGGGAAATTTTTTTATTATCTATTATCTATATTATTAAAAAAAGTTATTCTTCATAAAATGCTCTGCATGATATAAAACCGATGTTGCAATAATCAGATATTAAATTTTATCGATTTTATACGAGAAATGTCAAAAAATATTAATTTCGCTCAATATTATATTACCTTTATATCTTATAATATTGAAAAATTTTATTATAAAAGTTGTTCGCAATCAAAAACTATGTTTAAATATGCAATGATATCATTCCAGTTGAAATCTTGTGAACTATAAAGGTACTTAACTCTTGAGCGAAATTCATATTTTTCGACATACCTCGTATAAAATTGGTAAAATGTAATATATTACGATTGAATCTTCGTTTTGAGACAATGCAGAGCTTTTTATAAAGAATCTTATAAGAATGTTATAAGACTTTTTTCGTAAAATTAAAAAATTGATAATAAAATAGTTATCATAATAATTGTAATAAAATGATGTTGGTTATCAGAAAAATAACCAAAGAAAATTTGTAATTTGAGAAAAATTTACAAAAAGTAATTTTTTGTTTACAAGGATGTAATTGCATATTAAAATTAAAATGGTATATTGTGAAATATAAAGGTACTTTATTCTTGAGTTAAATTCCTATTTTTTGACTTAACTCGTATAAAATTGGTAAGCTTTGATACCTGATGGTTGTATCTTGTATCTCAGATTTAAGACCATTCAGAGCATTTCACGAATAATAACTCTTTTCGTAAAATTGGTAATAAAAATATTTCCCATATGGTTCGAAGCCACGCAGACATACTGTATAAGTGCTCAAAAAAATTTATTTTGAATTTTTAAATTGTAATGTCATATTCGAATTCAGCATAATCAAAAAGCAAATAGAAAACATTTTTGAACAAAGTAAAATGATGAAATCACCGATATTTTTTAAAATTATTTAAGTATACAAAACAATTTTATTGTTTAAGCAATTAATAAACAATTAGAGCCTAAATCTGTGAGTAGTAAAGTAAAGAGTACTGAGTAAAAAATGTTTTAGAAAAATATAAGCTTGTTTGACTTTTTCCGAAACAATGCAAGTTTCCTACATTTACTCCCCTAAAGCGTAGGTGTTATAATTTTCTTATCTTACCGTTTATCTGTTGAGAGATTGTCCAATAATTACACAAGAAAAGTCGTCAATAATTGATAAATAAATGCGTACCAAATTGATGAAACTATAATCGTAAAACAACACAAACATAAATAACATTTAATGTGTGGTATTATAATATCACCCTGTACAAAATATGTTTAAAACTCATTCAAAGTCATTAATCCATGTAGTATCTGTTCTTGTATCAATAACCGCAAGTAACATTGAATCGTCATGTTTTGTTATTATTTAAATGTGTATATAAACATTAACTCGGTGGAGAAAGATTATTGTACTCAGTATTTAATTATTGTACTAGGTCGTTACTGTTATATGTAAACACGTTGTTATAGTTAGTCATTGATGGAGTTGAGTGTAAATATAATGTATCTGAACCAAGAAAGAGAGTTTTAATTAGTTTGGACCTAAAAGGCATTATACATCACACTATTTAATACATGGCTGATCCTGCAGATTAGAGGAGAATCTTCTGTAAGGAACAAAGATGGCGGCAACAAATTGGAAACACCGACGGCGGAAAATGGACCAGACCAGGACCCAAGAACCGAACCAGTGAAATAAAGACAAAGTGGAAATAAAATGTAAGTAAGAATGTCTATCTTTATTAAAAATGCTTCCCTCGTTTTTATATTTTTATTGAAAATTGAATATTTATCTTTGCTGATTTTTGAATAATTTATGAAGTATCGATTTTTTTTTTTAATAATATCTATGAATTTTGAAACATGAAGTGATTTTTGAGAATATTTTTATCAAAGTTTATTATATATGCTATTCTTGAATTTTTATTGAATTTTGAATCTTTATTGAATTTATTTGAAAAATCTCTATCCGATTTCGATTTTTAGTACGGTTATTTTTGAATATTTTATGGAATATCGAATTTTTTCCAAAAATTTCTATCGAAGTTTGAGATATAAACTTATTTTGAATATGTTTATCTAACTTTTGCATATGCTATTTTTGAATTTTATCGAATTTTTGTCGAATATGTATACTATTCTTGCATTTTTATTAGCCAGTTATCTTATTACATATTGATATTTATTGAGTATATTTAGTACATTTTCATCGATTTTGTGTTAAATTTTGTATGATATGAACCTGAATTAATAATTTTTTGCGTGATAAATGATATATTTTTTTTAATGAATAATGATTAGTGATGACATACGTTGATATAAGAGCTTAAGATAAACATTGTTGTAAGCAAGAAATATACTTTTAACGAACCGACCTGATGAGTCGAGATAAGGAATTTGGAGAAGGACCATATAGATAAGAAGAAGAGCTAACAATAGTATAAGCTAAATATTATGAGACAACTTGAGACAATAAGAAACCCACTGCTCTTGTCAAATTAGGAAGGTACTAAGTGATTTATAGAAGCTTGAAAGCTTATTAGAGACCCACTCTGTGTTTTGAGAGTACCTATTTTATTCATGATTATTCGTGAATAAACAACGGCCTCATAACAAGGGATTGAGGTTGCGGAATTTGTAAAAGAATTTGATCTAGCCAACGATGTTATACCCACTTCTATCAAGGTAGATTGTAGAGGTTTCGTGGTTAGTATATTAGTATTGAGTATTATGATTGTTATTGGAACTTTTCTCTCGAGTAAAGCCACTTTGATTAGTCGAACGTAGGCATTGAGGGATAAGTAAAGGAAGTGATTATTATGATGTTATATTATGAAATGATATATTGATGATTAAATGACAAATGATTGTTATATGAAGATGAATTATGTACACTGTAGAAGTGTTATTGTGTGGAGAAAAATGAAGAAATATAGTTATAGTACCAGACAAGAAGAAGAGAGAGAGAAAAAAAATAATTTTATTAAAATATGTGGGAAAAATGGAACAAGGAAAATAAAATTGGTCAGAAATGTCAAAATAAAGCAGAATTAAGAATAATATCAAATAAGTAGCTAATCATTGAATTATGTCTAAGAATTAAAGTTGTAAATTTTTTTTCTCTAAAGTAATGTAAATTATAAATAACTTATTTTTAAATGTAGATAATGAATTCAGGTTAAATTTTCGCGGAAAATGGAAGTGTTTGAATTAAGGATAGACAATATCTTACAATAAGTTTTAGTAGATAGTAAGCAAAGGGACACAGAAAGTGAAATTTTTAGACATTCAGAAACATAGATTAAATATTTATTATAGGTACAAGAGAGTTATTAGAAGTTTTTTAGAGACATATTAAAAGTTTTAGAGAGATTACATTTCTATTATAGGTACAATATTCTAAAGTTAGTAAGGTGTATATAAATAAATCAAAATAAGACTGAAATAATAAGATGAAATAGCAAAGTAACGTTAAATTATTTTTTTATACCATAATATATATACTATTTAATAGAAGTTTAGGTAATATTTAGCTTAGCTTAGGAAGTATTAAAGTCGAGATTTTATCACAATTAAATTAGTTACGGCTTATAGGCACTAAAAGACTATTTAAAACTTAGGATCAACTTCATTCACTGTGGACACTGTTTTGATGAAGTGAATTAGTGAACGAAAAAAAAAAGGACGAAAAGACACGACGTGAAAGTACGTGAACTAGTGATAGGTTATAAAATACCAGTTTAGTTTAGGGAAAAATTGATTGATTTGAAATGTACCATGTTACAGTTAGTTAGGATAGTTAGGAAATTTAATTTTTGAAAATAGTATTAGGTAATCATAAACACTCTGTGAAAGGGAAAGAGGGATATACACTCAGATATTCTTCTTCTCTTCTTAGGACTTTCTTTTTTTTTTTTTAAAAACGGCGATGATAGACAATCAATCTTATTTTAAAAATATGTAATTTTAACAAAACGGGGAGGTGTGGTATTATAATATCACCCTGTACAAAATATGTTTAAAACTCATTCAAAGTCATTAATCCATGTAGTATCTGTTCTTGTATCAATAACCGCAAGTAACATTGAATCGTCATGTTTTGTTATTATTTAAATGTGTATATAAACATTAACTCGGTGGAGAAAGATTATTGTACTCAGTATTTAATTATTGTACTAGGTCGTTACTGTTATATGTAAACACGTTGTTATAGTTAGTCATTGATGGAGTTGAGTGTAAATATAATGTATCTGAACCAAGAAAGAGAGTTTTAATTAGTTTGGACCTAAAAGGCATTATACATCACACTATTTAATACAAATGCAAACAACCAATATGAAATTACTGGCCATAATATTGTAACGAAATACTAAACGTAGGTAAAGAATAAAGAGAAAACCCATTTCTAGATTAAAAAATAGTGTTCTTAAATTCGGCAAATTGCAATTCTTAAATCTTTTAATAGTCACGTACAAAGCATTATAGTTTATTGTCGTTACCATAAAATTTCGGTAGGCCGGAAGTGATTAAGTTTCTAGATATTATGAGATTCACTTGGCGAATACCTCTATTTAGAAATTAACGTTTTTAAATTTAAACACACAACGTAAAATAATAACAGTAATAACAATAACAGATTTTTACATAATATCAGATGAAAAGATGGGGACCCTAAACGATTGGGGCCCCCCGCAAGCTTCATGCTGCGGGGGCTTCTGTTACGCCCCTGAGGCCTACTCGTGTAATAACTAAAAAATTCAACATTCACTGTTTCGAACAGGGTCTGTTTTTGGCATTCCCTTGTATTAGTACTATTCTGCAAGAATAGATTCACTCTGTATTCTCTGTTTATTGTTCCTCTTAAACGAACTAGCCGGGAAGTGCTACTTACGCAAAGATCAAATTGACGGTTAATGAAATTGGATATTTTCACTTTTCGTATTAGCATTACTGACGGTAATAATACGCGGTAATTGTTTCGAGGCGAAATTACTCAGTCTTTATCTTTAACTATGTCAAGACAACAAAAACTTAAACGAAACGGAAACTATCACGATAGAGCACAACTACAAATATATACAGTGGAACCTCGATAAGTCGGATTAATCGGGACCGCGGCCGATCCGCGTTATCGAAAATCTGAATTAGCCGGAGAATATGGTAAAAATTAATAAAACACATATAAATGACAGAGAAAGATGGAAAGAGCTGAGGAAGACCTATGTCCAGCAGTGGACGAGTACGGGTTGATGATGATCAAATCAAACTGTACTGAAAAAATTAACTTTTATGACACTAATACTTATGAAGACCATTTAAAATTTTCATTTAAAATGGTGAATGTACATAAAGTTAATAAAGTTCTTAATTCAATACAAAGCAATGCAACCGGTATGGATGAAATTTCACATCTGATGTTAAAATACTGTAGTCCGTTTATTGATAAATACATAACACACATTATAAACTGTTGCATTGAGATAAGCTATTTTCCATACCAATGGAAAATTTCCGTAGGAAGGCCACTCCCAAAGTCGTCCAACCCAACAAGTTATAATGACATTAGAGTTATAAGTATTCTCCCTGCTCTGTCAAAAATATTTGAGAAGGTACTTTATGAACAAATGTATGACTATTTTACTATGAACAACTTAATTCCAAAATCACAATGTGGTTTTCGTAAAGGTTTTGGAACATCAGAGTAGCACTAACGAATGTTTTGGATGATATCTTTAGAGTATATGACAATAAAATGGGTTCTGCTTTGGTACTTTTGGATTTTTCTAAAGTGTTTGATACTATTAACCATGAGTTGCTGGTAGCTAAACTTAAATACTATGGATTTTCGGAAGAATCAGTTTTGCTCATTGCATCTTATTTAAGCAACAGTTTTCAGTAAATTCTCTCTAATATAGAGTATTCTAATAGAGCAGAAATACTTGCTGGCGTTCCTCAGGGTTCGATACTGGGTCCTTTGCTATTTCTTATTTACACGTCTGATATATTGAAATCTATAACATTTTGCAAGCTGCAAGCATTTGCTGACGATACCCAAATTTATGTATGTTTTGAATTAGAGGACTATAAAGAATTTCGGGAGTGCCTTAATCAGGTTCTTCAGACGATTTATCAGCTTTCTTTGGATCATAACTTAAAGCTAAATCCTGAAAAATCGTGTGTTATGATTTTTGGTAATCAAAGTAAAACAGAGTTTCTTAAAAAAATTTTAAGTATTTCAATTAATAATTCCAAACTAAACTTTGTAAAGAAAAACAAAAACTTGGGCGTTATTTTAGATGAACAGCTTAGATTTAAAGAACATGTGGAAAAATTAGTTCAAAAATCATTTTGTTTTCTGAAAATATTATATAATAATAGACATGTCCTAAACAAAAAATTAAGAAAAAATTTATGTGAAGCTCTTGTCTTATGTAATTTTAATTACTGTGATTTTATTTATGGTTTTTGTTTAGACAGTGACAGTAGAAACCGTATACAGAAAGTCCAGAATGCGTGTATCAGGCTTGTTTATGGTTTGCGCAAATTTGATCATATTATCACATTTATATAAGTATATTAATTGGCTTAAAATGAATGACCGAAGGACTCTCCATTTTGCTACCTTTTTATTAAATATAATAAATAATCCTACTTCACCAACTACGCTTAAAGAACGCCTTATATTTCGTAACGATATACATAACCTTAATATCAGAAACAGGATTAAACTAACAATTCCTCAACATAGCACCGCAATTTTTCAAAGAACTTACTCATATAATACTGTTAAAATTTTTAATTCTATTCCTAATCATTTCCTTGAAATTAAATATAAATACATAGCTTTAAAGTAAAATATAAAAAATATCTGTTATAATAAATAATAATATGCCATAATAAGTAAACAGTTTTCAAATCTTAAAAAATCAACTAAATTATCAATTTTTAATTTATTAACTAATTTGTAGACCAAATAAAATATTTATTCAATTTTATTAATTGTCATTCCGTAAGTTTTTTTCAGCAGTATAAATAATTAACATAAAAGCCTTTAAAATGCATTAGGGTTCTGGTTTGGTTCAGTTGAGTAGCCTTGAGCTAGACTTGCGCCAAACTAGGGCATGATAGGGAACATTTTTTTTTTTACTTTTATCGTAACTTACTGATTGTAAAAATATTTTTCCCTTAAATAAAGTCCTTTATTATTATTATATAAATAATAAACACATACACATTATAATTGCAAAAACATCTTATATTTTATCTGTATTTTGTCTATGTTCGTTTTTATATAAGCTTATGTTTGTATTTTTGAATTATGTACGTTTTTTTTTACAATTATTATTGTATTTATTCCATGTATTGAGCCATACGCTAAATAAATAAATAAATGCAAAAACATGAACTACATGTGCACAATAATACATCTAAATTACGTACAGTTGTATACAGTATTGTTTATTTCTTGGTAAAAAATTCAGTCAAAGTGAAAAAATGTTTGTTTTTTCTGATGAAAATAGGTCCGGGTTAGCCGGACTTCTGGGTTATCGGAGGCCGACTTTCGGATTTCCACTGTCTTGCAATGAATATCTAATTTGAAAATTAATTATAATAACTCATAGATTTTTTGTCTGGTTAAGTGTAAGTGTAGCTATTTTTAGGTTATGTATATATTTTTAAACAAACAAATTTGGTCTCAATCTTATGGACTGTAGAAATCTGGGGTTAAAGAAAAAATCGGATTATGAAATCTTCCCAGAATTTTTTCAGAATAATTTTTTTCTTTTTTTGAAAACGATTTCCGGAGTGGCAATCTAAACGTCAAAACCTTAGTTAATTAAAAAAATATTTTTTTAGGAAGTTTCTCTGGAACTTACCGAAACGAAAGTTATCACGATTAAGCACTACTATAGTCGGTTCGCTAAACTCAGGCACAACTGGCTAGTGATTTTAGTGGGCAATTTTTTTGTTTTCGGCAAATTTTGACAAAATTTGCAAAATTTGTAACTAGTTAGTAATTATTAACTATTTAGTAAGTATTTTTGTGATTATTTCATTTATAGGAGATTCTGACCAATAGAAAGCTACAGAAATCTAAATTAAATTGATTATTTTTTGATGATTTTAACTTTCAATCGTATAGTAAGATATTTGATCACGTGTTTAATTCTGTCCAATCAGATTAAAATTATACTGGGAATTATCTACTGTAGAAAATTACCGATAGAATTTTTTTAAGTAGATTGTTTCTGTTTAATGGCAACCAGTTTCCTAGTCTTGACAACTGTCACATTTAAGAAAATATTCGTAATATACGTATTAAAAAATAATCTTACGAATATCACACGACAGTAAGACTAAATAAGAAAATAATGCTTCATTTTTACTCAAATTTGTTGTCATTGGGCAATAGCCACTCGAACCTGCGGGCTCTCGTGTATATTGCCAGACAACAAATTTTCGAAAAACTGTCGCATTATTTTCAATTTATTCTCACTCTCTTGTGATATTATACCCGATTATTTCATTCATAGGAGATTCTTATTAAAAGAAAGCTACAAAAATCTAAATTAAACTGATAACTTTTTTGATAATTGCCCGTCGTCAAGCATATTACGTCAGATGCCCTTCGTTGCTACGAAAAAATACATTCAGTGACAAATGTTTTAAAAATTATAAAAGTGATGACTTTCAACCGTCAAATACATATTTATAACAACTGTGTGTTTAATTGTACTAATTTGTACTTACATAAATAAACTACAATAAAATTTTGGTTTTGAACAGTTTTATTCATGAAATAATCACAACAAATTCACTTGATCTCTAAAATTAATATATAATTTTAGAGCTCTTGTGCAATTACTACTGATAATTTTTGATAATTTCCCGTCGTCAAGTATATTACGTCAGATGCCCTTTGTTGCTATGAAAAAATACATTTAGTGACATTAATGACAATTACTGTTTTAAAAATTATAAAAGTGATGACTTTCAACCGTAAAATATTTATAACAACTGTGTGTTTAATTGTACTAATTTGTTCTTACATAAATAAATTACAATAAAATTTTGGTTTTGAACAGTTTTATTCATGAAATAATCGCAACAATTTGCACTCGATCTCTAAAATTAATATAGAATTTTTGCCCTCGTGACACTTTGACATAATTTCACTCGCCTTCGGCTCGTGAAATTAAAACTGTCAAAGTGTCACTCGGGAAAAATTCAATAATTTTAGAGCTCTTGTGCAATTACTACCGATAATTTCATTCATAGGAGATTCTGACCAATAGAAAGCTACATAAATCTAAATTAAATCGATAATTTTTGATAATTTCCCGTCGTCAAGTATATTATGTCAGATGCCCTTCGTTGCTACGAAAAAATACATTCAGTGACATTAATGACAATTAATGTTTTAAAAATTATAAAAGTGATGACTTTCAACCGTCAAATTAATATTTATACCAACTGTGTGTTTAATTGTACTAATTTGTACTTACATAAATAAATTACAATAAAATTTTGGTATTGAACAGTATTATTCATGAAATAATCGCAACAAATTGCACTCGATCTCTAAAATTATTATAGAATTTTAGAGCTCTTGTGCAATTACTACTGACAATTTTACCAAATTGGCAAAATTACTTACTAAAATCACTAGCCAGTTGTGTCTGAGTTTAGCGAACAGACTATACAAAAATATATATTACAATAAATATCTTATTTAATTAGAAAATAATTAATTACTTACATATTTTTGTCGAATTAAGTGTAAGTGTGGTTAATTTCTTTAGGATATTAGTATATTTACAAACAAAAAATTTAAATGTGGTTAAAAAAATACCAAGTTATAAAATCTTCCAGATTTTTTTCCACATGAAATAAATCACCAAGCATAAGCAACTAAATACTGCAGCTGTCTTCAAGACCACAAAGGCTACTTGAAGACACTTGGAGAAGGGAAGCTAATCTGGAAAGCTCAACGTAGATGACGCTTCTATAGCTGGAGGCCACGTCAACTTACGTCAACTATTCAAATCAATATATTTCTTAGTAAATATTGCATATTTGTTTCGCTGTGTGAATTTAATTTGAAAAAATAAAATGCCTCAATGTTGTGCTGTGCCTTTGTGCTTATTGAGAACATCAGGATACAGGTTTCCCAAAGGTATTCAGACGAGAAAAAAGTGGATTGTAGCAATAAGAAGGGATAATATCCGCCGACAATAAATGGAAGTATCTACAATAAACATTTTGTTGAAACAGATTACGTATTGCCCCTGGAGTCGACTGTAAAAAATCGAATACTTCACTATATATAAAACTCAGATCAACATAAATATTTTTATTTTGGTCTGAGCTATAGAAATAAAATATTAAGACCATGATTAATATAGCTTACCCTTTGATAAGGGCTTTCTTTTTTCCAGTAACTCTCGAATTCCAGTAAAAAGATTATCGAAAAAAAAATGGAAGAACTGAAACTTATTAATGAAAAGGCGCTTCAAGATATTAATCAATTACGAAATGAATTAAAGATCTCCAACGAAAGAGTACAAAAATTAGAAAGAGAGAGAAGAAGGACAAATATTGTGATTCAAGGACTGCAGATTGACACCGATCAACCACTCTTGCTAGGGAATGAGGAAGAAAAATTCATAGAAAAGGAAATGCAAGTAAAAGTAAACGTTAATGAAGCAAGAAAGCTGGTAGACAATATATATTTGGTAGAGGTGGATAGCAAGACAGAAAAGACCAAAGTAATGCAAAATAAGATGAAACTCAAGCAACGGAGAGAAAAAATATGAATAAATGATAATCTAAAGAAGGACGGATAGGGAAATAATGGCCAAAATAAAAAGAATTGCTAAGGAAGAGAAAATCAAAGGAAATAGCAGGATACCAAAGACAGGTAATAAACAGTGAATTATGGAAATGGAATAAAGAAAACGAGCAGCTGGAAAGAATAGAGTAAGACATTGCAAAAAACTAGAATTTAATGCAGTATTAGGAGACCCAACAAAGATGACCCAGCAAAGAAAACGGAAACAAGAATCGAAAAATAATAAAACGAAATAATGACAATAAAGAAGAACTAGTTAAAATAGCGACGTGGAATATAAGAGGATCACTCCAGGAAGGAAAACTGAAGCATCTAGTAAACGAAACCAAAAACTATAAGTTTGATCTTGTGGCAACAAGAGACTAAGAAACTGGGACAGGTCAGTTAGGAAATAGATGGCTATATAAACAGTGGAGGCAGTTAAAGGGCTTCCTTTTTTCCAGTGACTCTCGCATTCCTTCTCCTCAATTCGTTTTTCAACGTACAAACAATCCAAGGTCCGTATTTTTCGGCCATAATTTATTATTTATTAAATCGTAAACAAAAACACCATATATAAACTTCACGAATTGTCAAAACGTTGACCCCAACTATACTAGCGTCGCCAAGCGGGAGCAACGGCGTACATAGCTGCCAGTGGAAATGAGTGGGGTCTCGTGTTGCGCGGACGGTCGAACTCACACGGTTCGATCTGTCGATGTGCTCGCGGCGTATCATTACACCTCAAAAACTTTTTTTTGAGATGGCTATAGGGCTGAGAGCACTATATTTATAACTTTTTTCAGATTTTTCCGTAAGGTTCGCCACCTACAAAAATTCGAAAACGGGTTCTTTACTAAGTTATGCGTTTCTTCAATTTTTGAATGTTGTAAAAGACCCAGTTACTTTAATTTAGTTTGAAGTCTAGGGAAAATCCCCAAAAACTCCCTAAACAGTTTTTCGGATTTTTGAAAGTGCAAAAAAATAAAAAAAAAATGGTGTTTGATAAACTACACAAAGTAAAAAAATTAAACCTGCAGTCATCTCCAAAAAAAGTCAAGCGTCTTAAAAAAAAAATTGAGGTTATATACACTCAACCTACGCGTTTATAAAAACAGATTTGTTTTGTAAAAGCCTCAAGTATGCGTGTACATTTTTTGAAGTCTTATAATTTATTGCATCCCACCTACAAAATAAAAACGAAGAATGACGTTTATTTTGGTGGGGTAGGGGTAGTGTTGCCCAAAATCGGTCTTGGTCTTGCAGTCTTGGTCTTGTTCTTTCGTTTTCGCAATACCAAGACCAATACCAAGACTGACCGTGCAAGACTTGAGCAAGAACAAGACTAAGTCTGCGAGACTCTTGCGTCTTTCAGTTAGGATTGAGTGTCGTTTTAGGGAATATAGTAGTTCGGATACATGCTTAGATACTACGAGACGCAAAAAAATATGTAACAAAAATTTGGAAAATTGGACTTATGCGCATTATGAACAATACAATAAACATACAGAGCGAATCAAAATATTCATTAAAAGAACACTTGACATATTTATTTGACACATACTCAGATGTCATAATAAATTATTACAATGTAAAACTAAAATATTTTGTAATACATGCTTTCCTAGCAGACGATTCGCTCTGAAATAATTGTAATTGTCTAGTCTAGATTTTGAGAATAGCCGTCCTTTCATAAAATAATCTTGTGTTGTGACGCCGACAGTAATATCCTATTGAAACTTTTTATCCTATTGAAACTGATAAAGAATATAATACGCCACCCACTCAATTGTTTTTCCTTATCAGTTAGTAGAATTCTAAATATCACATCGTAAAGACTAAACATCGCACTTAAAAACTTTCTGCAAAGTGTGCAATAAGTATATCGATGGGTCAAACAAAGCTCCTTCCTAGACAGAGAATGTTCTTTAATACAGTCAGGTTTTTTTGTGTTTTAACTATGTTTTAGCATAAGGTTATTAAATGCAAATGTTTATTAGGAAACATACTGACTCCCGTGGGATATAGCTCAGTAAATGAACGGGAAATACTGCGATACCGTGTAATTTTCAGGGGCAACTCCGAAATGCATGAAAATTTGGATTTAGGTTCTACTTACCCTCCACTTCAAAGTTGAAATTGTGCCGTTGGTTGCTTTTACTTGGGGGTGACAGTCACCCCTTCTCGGGAGTGAAAAAATATACATTCAAGATAAGACCGGAAATGGATAAATTTATTGATTTTAAACAACTTTTGTTCTATAGAGATTTTTGTGTAAGTCATACTTTTCGAGTTATTTGCGATTGAAAATGTTTATTTTTCGACAAAAAAACTACGTTTTCGGACGGTTTTTCGCAAATAACTCAAAAAGTAAATATCTGATCAAAAAAAAATATCTTTGGCAAAAGTGTAGCTTATAAAAAACTCGAAAAAACATGTGTATCAGTACAGTTTATCAATCGAGTAAAAACAAAGTTATGAAAAAGCTCATGAAAAATACGTTCTTATGCGTCTAATTCCAAATCGAATATTTTAAGGTAAAATCACCGAAAAATTAAGCACTTTTCGGGAAAAACCCATTTAAACTTTTTTAAAGTGTTTATAAAAAGCTTTATTTTAATTGTTCATAAAAGTTTTTAGCATTAAAAATAAGCGAGTTATGCTCAAAAGAAAGTTGGCCCTCTTTTTTTTTTTGGTAAAAAAATCGTGAAGATCTCCCCGTGTTTAGCTCCCCAAATGAAATTAATCGTTACCGCTTTACAAACAGTTTACTTATTAATCTATTTTTATATGATCTGTCAGTCTCACCGGTTTGAAGTGCTTATTTTTGAAAGGGTTATAGTTAAAAAAGTTTGAACGGGTTACTATTCACGAGTGTATGCAAATTTTGAACAGCCGTATCTTAACCAATTTTTGTCTTGAGGAAAAACAAAATGAAACTAGCATATTTATAATAGCAAAACCTACATTTTTTTACTCTTTAAGATCTTTCTTATCACTAATACTTTTTAAGTTATTTTGAAAAAATAAAATGTTTCAAAAATTTTTAGCATTTTTTTTCTACAGGGTGTTTCATTGGGAAACGGAAATACTTTAATTGTGAATAGAGGTCACCGAGGCGGTTCTTGGTATACTAATTTTTTGCCCTACCTACTTTTATAACCGAGTTACAAGGTGTTTTATCGATTTTGTCAATTTTTTTGCTAAGCCATAACTTTAGAACCACCCTGTATATTTTTTTTATATTTGGTACAAATGTGTCTCGCCCAAAACCCAAACGACCGACATACTAATCATAAGAAAAATCCAGGTCCGGAATAACAAAAAATATATAAAATAATTGTGACCTTAAAACAACACCCTGTATATTGAAATTCTGAAAATCGGTTTGCATATCTGAAAAGAGCACAAAAAACTAAATCTAATCGTCCGCTTCAATTTTTCGGCCAGACAATTTTAGGACCTTAATTTTAAAATTATATTGAATTTTTTAAGAACTCGTGACATTAAAAAGAAGGTATTATTAACTTTTAATTATAAATTATTAAAGCTATTGAATAAATACTTATTTTAAAATTAATCAATACTTATTTATCACATTGGAACGACCCAATTATTAATCACAAGAAAAATCCAGGTCCGGATTAACAAAACAATATAAAGTAATTGTAACCTTGAAACAACACCCTGTATATTGAAATTTTCAAAATTTGTTTGCACATTTGAAAAGACCACAAAAATCTGAGTTTATCGGTTTGCTTTAATTTTTCGTGAAGGAAATTTAATGACTTTAATTTTGAAATTAAATATATTGATAATTTTAAGAACACTGAAATTAAAAAGCAGAATTTTAAAAAGTGCTTAAAGCACTTTTAACAATAAATTATTAAATTTATCCTCATTTTAAAAATAATCATCACTTATTTACTACATTCGAATGACCCACTTACAAATCACAACAAAAATCCAGGTCCGGATTAACAAAACAATATAAAGTAATTGTAACCTTGAAACAACACCCTGTATATTGAAATTTTCAAAATCCGTTTGCACATAGGTATAAAAAGAGCACAAAAACCTAAGTTTATTCGTTAGCTTCAATTTTTTCGCCAGACAATTTAATTAATTTAATTTTGAAATTATGTCGAAATTTTTAAGAACTCTGGGAACTCATAATAAAAATTTCGATATAATTTCAAAAGTAATGTCAATAAATTGTCTGCACAAAAAATTAAAACGGCACATTAAACTTAGTTTTTCGTGCTCTCTTCAGGTGTGCAAACATATTTTAATAATTTCAATACACAGGGTGTTTTTTCAAGGTCAGAATTACTTTGTATTTTGTTGTTAATACGGACCTGTATTTTCCTTGTGATTAGTAAGTAAGTCCTTCTAATGCTGTAAACAATAACTGATTATTTTTAAAATTAGTATTTATTCATTAACTTTAATGATTTATTAATAAAAGTGTTTTAAAAACCTGCTTATTAATTTCAGGGTTCGTAAAAATTTGAATATATTTAATTTCAAAATTAAAGTTAATAAATTTGTGCAGAAAAAATCAAAGTGAATCTATAAACTCGGATTTTTGTGGCCTTTTCAGAGGTGCAAACAACTTTTGAAAATGTCAATATACAGGGTGTTGTTTCAAGGTTACAATTACTTTATGTTTTTTTGTTAATCCGGACCTGGATTTTTCTTCTGATTAATAATTGGGTCTTTCCAACGTGGTAAATAAATATGGATTTATTTTAAAATGAGTATTTATTCAATAAATTTAATAATTTATAATTAAAAGTTAATAATACTGCTTTTTAACGTGGAGTTCTTAAAAAAATTCAATATAATTTCAAAATTAAAGTCAAAAAATTGTCTGGCCGAAAAATCGAAGCAAACTTTTAGACTTAGTTTTTTGTGCTCTTTGCAAATGTGCAAACATATTTTCAAAATTTCAATATACAGGGTGTTGTTTTAAGGTTACAATTATTTTATAATTTTTTGTTAATACGGACCTGGATTTTTCTTGTGATTAGTATGTCGATCGTTTGGGGTTTTAACGAGAGATACGTGTACCAAATATTAAAAAAATATACAGGGTGGTTCTAAAGTTATGGCTTAGGAAAGAAATGAGCAAAATCGATAAAACACCCTGTAACTCGGATATAAAAGTCGGTAGGGCAAAAAATTTAGTATACCTAGAACCACCTTGGTGACCTCTATTCACCATTAAAGTATTGCCGTTTCCCAATGAAACACCCTGTATAAAACCAAATGTTTTCAAAAATAAGCACTTCAGACCAATCAAACTTATAGATCATATAAACACTATTCATACCATTAAAATAAATGGTAAAGCATTAACGATTAACTTTATTTAGGGTGCTAAATAGGGGAGGTTTTCACATTTTTTTTACCAAAAAAAGGGGCCAACTTTTTTTTCAGTGTAACTCGTTTATTTTGGTGCTAGAAACTTTTGTAAAAAACAAATATAAAGCTTTTTTAGATACTTTAAAAATGTTAATAAGCTTTTCCCGAAAAGCGCTTTATTTTTCGGAGATTTTGCGTTGACTTTTTCGATTTGGAATTAGACGAATAAGAACGTATTTTTCATGAGCTACAACTTTCCTTTTTCTCAATTTCTATACTTTACTAATACACCATTTTTTTTATTTTTTTATAAGCTACACTTTTGCTAAGAATATGTTTTTCGATAAAATATTTACTTTTTGAGTTATTTGCGAAAAACGGTCTGAAAACGTATTTTTTTTTAAGAAAAATCAAAATTTTCAATTGCGAATAACTCGAAAAGTATTGACTTGCGTAAAAAACTTTATAGAACTAAAGTTGCTTATAATCCGTCAATTTATCCATTTCCGGGCTTATTTTAGGGGTGACTGTCACCCCCCAAGTAAAAGCAACCAACGGAACAAATTCAACTTTGAAGCGGAGGGTAAGTAGAACCTAAATCCAAATTTTCATGCAATTCGGAGTTGCCCCTGAAAATTACACTGCAAAACGGTCATTTATTGGGCTAATATGGTAGATAGCTCAGTTAGTGAGAGTATAGGCAGGAATAGTTTAGATCGTGGGTTCAAACTCCACGCGATGTGAGTTGTTTAGACATTTATTAATTTTATGTTTGGTTTTAGGAGTTGGTTTTTACTATGTCTACAGGGTGAGGCACATAAATGGCCTATTAGAAATATCTGGAGAACTAAAGGCAACAGAATCATGAAAATTGGAACGAAGGGGTTTTAAATAGTGATCTATTTAATGAAAATATTTTCATCTATTTCCTACTTCCGGTTATACCGGAAGTTGCTTATAACTTCGTTTATATGAATGGGACATGCTGTATATTTTTACATTTTTAAATTCTCCTAGATGTCTTCGTTGTTAAAGTATGAGGTTTTGTAATGTTATATGGGGTAGTTCAAAAGAGAATTACATTTTTTATTCTTAATTTCGTAGCAATATTCACACCCTGTAAAATTGTAGTAGTTTGACATTAAAAACTCTATGTTTAAATGATTTTTAATATAGTCTACTATTGTTAAGAATTGTTAGTACATATAGCTAAATTTTTAATTTTAGAATACAGGCTTGGGCGAAACTCGGAATGAGTATTTTCTGAGTTTTCTTAAATGGAACACTCTGTACTTTAGTATTGTAATGAAATGATATGTTATGGTACTTTTTCATTTCTTAAGCATTCCCAATACCTAACTGCTTTAATTTGTGAGTTATTGGTGTTTCAAGCCAAATATTAACTGCGACAAAAAATGCGTGAAATTTTATTAGGTTAGCCGTGAACATATTCAATTCGCAAATAATTTTTCGGAAATATATATGTAGATACATATTATTCTAGACTAATCCTTAAATTTACCAATAATGGTTGAGCTATCAAAATACCTGCTAAGAAATGAAAAAGTAAATACCATAAAATATAATTTCATTACAATAATAAAATACAGGGTGTTCCATTTAAGAAAACTCAGAAAATACTCATTCCGAATTTCGATTAACCCTGTATACCAAATTGAACATTTAGCTATACAAATAATTTTTAACAATATAGTAGACTATATTAAAAATCGTTTAAACGTAAATAAAGTTTTTAATGTTAAATAACTACAATTCTATAGGATGTGAAAATTGCTATGAAATTAATAAGAAAACGTAATTATCTTTTAAACTACCCTATATAACATTAGAAAACCTCATATTTTTAGAAATAAGACATGAAAGAGAATCCAGAAATGTAAAAATATACAGGGTGTCCCATTAAATAAAACGAAGTTATAAGCAACTTTCGGTATAACTGGAAGTAGGAAATAGATAAAAATATTTTCATTAAATAGATCACTCTTCAAAACCCCTTCATTCCACTTTCCATGAGTCTGTTGTCTTTAGTTCTCGAGATATTTCTAATAGGAAATTTATCTGCCTCACCCTGTATGTTAAGTCAAGCTGAAAATGTACCTATACTGTTACGTTGTCCTAAGATCTCAAGTAACGTTTAATAAATAGCAATATGCTAGTGGGTAACTGCGAGACTTGCAAGACTCTTGCTGCAAGACCAAGACCAAGACCAGACCGGGGGTGCAATACCAAGACCAAGACCAAGACCAGGTGTGTTGGTGCAAGACCAAGACCAGGTGTGTTGGTGCAAGACCAAGACCAAGATTCTCTAAGTCTCGTCTTGGTCTTGCATTTGGGCAACACTAGGTAGGGGAAGGGATTGGTGGGATAAATATGCGCTAAGTCTTATTTTTTAATCACACAGAACTAAAAAATATAAAAAAATTAAATTCGGTGAGTTAAGGAGGGTACCCTTTAATTTATTTATCCCGTCTATAAGTGGAAAGTTTGATGCGCCACTGTCGACGCATGTTTCACCAAAAAGTGACGGCACAGTGCCCATAAGTTTTATTTTAGGTTCTACTATTTAAGTTATAGACTATTAATTGTGGTGCCAAAAATGATTAGCAAATTTCACCTATCCCGGCTCTTATAATAATAATTTAACTCTACTTGTTGTAAAGCTTTTATCTTCCTATCGAGGGTAAGAGGTTACGTAATACGATCACTTCGCATTCACTAACCAAAAAGAAAGCCATCTTTTTTGCAAAATATTGAATGATTAATTCACGCATCCGTGTCACTGGGTTTCTCTCCTCTATTGTGTCAATTTTTCACACATGTTACCGGTGCCCCATCCATTATATAAAGCTGTCACACCTTGAAATAATGTTTACAACAAGTTTCCTTACAAAGTATTGTATATCTCCGTAAACCCTTCCAAAACTAAATTGGTAGGCTCTACAAATAGAGGAAGCTTACTGGACTAAGTCAGCTGAAATTATGGAGAGTGAGAGGTACTGGAAATAACCAATGATGTTAAGTATCTAGGGTTAACACTGGATTCGAAACTCAATTGGAATACTCATACTAACAATATAACCAATAGAGCTAAGCGACTCTTCTGGAACTGTAGATGCATTGTAGGTAAAACCTGGGGATTGAAACCAAAGGTAATCTGTTGGTTATACACATTAGTGATACAACTGACAGTTACTTATGGTTTAGTACTTTAGTGGAGAAATATGACTTTGCAATCTTGTGGGACCACTTTACAAAGACAAGCGCTTCTAATTAGTCAGGAGCCTTGAATAGTACAGGAACAGATTCATTAGAGGCTATCACAGGTCTCCCTTCGCTGGAATTATATATTTCGGCGGTAATTTTATAACCAATCTGAGACGACTCAAAGCAAACAATATTTGGAGGCCGAATTATGTATTGAATAGCCACACAAACACTACTAGGACTATACTTGAGGAATCCATCTTTATGACGAACTCAGATATGATGACACCAGAACTAATCTTTACTGAGAAAATTAACACAATTATACTATCTACAGAACAAACAGTCCCATATATTAATGGGGACCGAATATGGTTGACTAATGGACCTAAAACTGCCCATGGAACTGAATCAGTAATCTTTGGGTAAACCTATAACTGTAATAAATCTTACAGCCGAGATCAACATACAACTGTCTTCCAGGCTGAAGTTTTTGCTTTGGAGGCCTGCACTGATAAAATCATTGATGAAGTCTCTAAAGCTAAGAGTCTCAACATTTACACAGATAGTCAAGCGGCTATTCTGGCAATAAAGAACCTACTCACGAAATCAAAACTGTAGAAAAACTGCAAAGATCTCCTCAAAAATCTGGCAAAAGACAAGACAGTGTTTTAATATGAGTGCCGGGTTATGAAGGGGTGCGTGGGTACTAATGAGCAGATATGTTAGCAAAACAAGGCTCGAGAGAAAGTTTTGAAGACCCAGAACTTTCCTGTGGCATCACTAAAGATGCTACGAAAGACGAGGTTCTAGCACCAGCGTGGATAACAAAGGCAAAAAAAAATAATATGTAACACGACAAATTAAACAAACATAAAAATATCTATACTGAATCCTACGTAACTTTTTGGAGTACCTCGGTAGCTCTAACTCTTCAGAGATCTAGGGGTGTGGATTGTTAATAGATTTTAAATATAATAGAACTCAAATGCTCGGGGGCGCCATTGGAGGAAAAGAAAATGAGGGATGAAATATACTTAAAACTTCAGAAAAATAACTTAATAAAAAGTTAATAAAAATATATAGTTACCATAAGATACAAACCCACATACATAAATATAAATATAACATGACCTTACCTTAGTGTTCTCATGTTGATTTCTTACTTATGAACAAGAGAAAAGGGATCAGATAATAATATTATCAATCAAAAAAAATTATTATAAAATGAATTAACTTTTTATTAAAATTAAAAAAAAATGAAATAGTGGATCTCTTATAGACAATATAAGAGATTCTCTTTACAAAAACAATAAAAAAAGGTTTACAAACAATACCTTGTCCTATAGTCCTGTCCTTATTCTTCACGTTGTGAATGTCCAAAGCACGCACTTTTCACTGAATTTAGATAAAGAATAGTACAAAAATGTTAATTTCCATGAAAAGTTTCAGCAAAAATAAATAAATAAACTTCCAAATCTGCTCATATTGACTTTTAAATAACTTTTGAGGTATTTAGGATTATCTTTAACACTTAATCCATAACTGCTTACAAAAAGAAACTTAGGTAGTGTAGTATAAACTAAAATAAACTGGCTCTTTGCCTAACAGCGGCATTTGGCTTGTGACTAGGATGTCACGAAAGGAGAACAGTTTCTAACACTACATTTTCAGGAACTTTAAAATCTTGGTAAAGAACTACGTCAGAACTGAATACTCGAACTTAACTTTCTCAGAAAACCGCCAAAGTGGCTTCTGCCGAGGCTACAACAAACCTCTATCTTTGAAAGCCCAAACTTTAGTGCTTAATCTCAAAACTTGAATCTATCTCCTTAAACCAAAACGCTTCCTTCCAAAACCCACTCCATTTCTTTCATTTTACCCTACTCATCTAATCAACCAATAAGGAAAAAGTTGAATCCTTCCTTCTTTCATCATTGACTAATAAAAAAATAACCAAGCTTCCTACACTTATTATCGACCAATAGGGAAAAACAAAACATATTCTAAGCCCAACCTACTTAGTAGAGAACCATCAAAAATCAGTTTGCAAAGTCAGCAAACCTCTCCCAGTTCCACAGTTCCCAAGAAAAATATTGCTGAGTCCACAATCCTACACTTGCGCTCTCTGATACTGATATTAGTACGTATGTGTATTTAAACTCCAAAAATCGTGGCACCAAGACCATTAACTACAATGTAACTTTTTTTACATCACAAACTGAACGGGCGAGAAATTAAATGCAGGAAATCGAATGTAGATATGACTACAAAATAATATAACGTCTTTTTTAACAAAACTGATAAACTACAATTCCATATACCTCACGTATTTTTTGGAACAGAAATAAATTCCTTGAATTTACTTGGCATATGAAGCGATATTCTTATGTCTACAGTGTTGGACAAAAATGTGTTACAATACATTTACAATTTTTGGTTTCTGGGTGAGGCTAAATAATTGAGTCCTTTTGAACCGTTTCAAGGTTCGAAGAATAAGAAATTATCAAAGCAAGTGGAGAGCCAGTGAAGGGCATATCCAGACTAAAAAGTAATTAAGAATATTGATAAAAAACTCTCGAACAGTTTGATGAACCTCAATAAACGAGAGATCAAAACGGTGACTAAAATTGTGACTGGCCATTGCCGTTTAAGAAACCACCTATACAAACTAGGTAAGATAAATCAACCATGGTGCAGTAAGTGCGAAATAGGAGAAGAGACTGTCATACACATACGATGCCATTGCAGTGTGCTAGGTGATGTAAGGCAGGAATTCACAGGTCAACTGAAGTTTGAACCAGAAGAGATCCCAAAACTACCAATAAGAAAACTGTTGGGTTTTGTTGAGACCACAGAACTTATTAGAGTTTAAGGAAAAAAAGAGAAGGTATGGTACAAAGCCCTTACGACCAAGTACCAGAGACTATCGAGTCCGTCTGATGAAGAAGAAGAAGAAGAAGAGGAAGAAGAAGAAGAAGAAGAAGAAGAAGAAGAAGAAGAAGAAAAAGAAAAAGAAAAAAAGAAAAAGAAGAAGAAGAAGAAGAAGAAGAAGAAGAAAAAGAAGAAGAAGATACATACCATCTTTGATCATTTACCTACACTTCTATAAAATGGCTTTGATAATGTTATTTTTTGTTGTATATTTAAAACATAGACATCTTTTTGTTCCTAGTTATAGAGTACTTCATCATAATTTAACTCTACTTGTTGTAAAGCTTTTATCTTCATATCGAGGGTAAGAGGTAACGTAATACGATCACTTCGCATTCACCAACCAAAAAGAAAGCCATCTTTTTTGCAAAATATTGAATGATTAATTCACGCATCCGTGTCACTGGGTTTCTCTCCTCTATTGTGTCAATTTTTTACACATGTTACCGGTGCCCCATCCATTATATAAAGCTGTCACACCTTGAAATAATGTATACAACAAGTTTCCTTACAAAGTATTGTATTATCTGGTGAATTTAGTCGCCTAATAATAACCGACGAGTATCAGATAGCTGCTGAACCAAAAAACCATCGTATATAATGAATATCAAAGTGTCAAGCATCCCATCAAAAAATCAGGATTACGTTAAGAGATTGACAGCGTTGTCAAATTTCAATTATATTTCAGTTTTATATGAATTATGTATTTAATGTATGCAAATGCAAGCTGCTCATATTTGGTAAATCAAAAAACTCAAATAAAGAAGACAAACAAAAAATAAATTGTGGTAGATTAATTTATGTAAAGTTCTTCTATACAGTACATAAAAAGCTCGGTTGATTTGGTTTAACTTGTGTTTAAAAAAATACCGGAAATTAATTTAAAATAAACATAAAATTGTCTTACAGGGAAACTCCTACACCTTCGATTTATTTATTTAACTCCTAAGTTTAGTATACAGGGTGATTCCTTAAGAATGTTCAATCTCTGAGCTCTATATTCCAGATATTTTTTTTATTTAGCCAATGCCTCGACAACTAATGGCCATTGTCATGGTAGTTACTTTGAATTTTTGCAGTTAGGTACTTAGTGTCATGTGTAGTGTGTGTGTTGAGTAAGTGTCTTTTTACTTTGTAAAGCCGACGTCATTGTCTTTGCAAAGAGACGCTAATTGTTTAGGGAGGGACGTCTGCGGTCCCTCCGGTGAGTACCGATCCCACAAGGACAGAAACTATTTTCATTTATTAATTTATAATAAACGAAAAATTTCTGACCCTGGTGAGATTCGAACTCACGACCATTCGGACCTTTCGATCCAAAGGTAGGCGCTCTTACCACTGAGCCACAGAGGGCGTATATTCCAAATCTTAAAATATTAAAATTTAACCCAAATCACCTAAATAAAATGTGGCTCGTTACTGAATTACAAGGTGTTTTATTTATAAATTGAATAATTATTTTTACGTAAGTACTTTAAAACTATTTCAAATATTTCGTCATACTTAGCAGGAAGTGTAGGTACCATACACTCTACGAAATTATGGTAAACAAACGTTTTTGGCTACTACCAGAGGCGTACGACAGGGGATAGTGCTGGCGGAATTGCTATTTTAGTACAATATTTAGACTCTCCAATACTTTCTATGGAAATAATATACTCCTTATTAGTAACGATAATCCCTTTTTGAAATCCTTGAAATTAGGGTTATTAACTTAGATTTTTATTTTATAACTATGTTAATTCATAAAAACTTTGTTTTATATTGTTCAAACATAAAAAATATAGCGAATGTCTGCTTCACTTTTTTCAATGTCGTTACATTCACCTTCGTCTACATGTTGTGAATAGGACTGACTAAGGTATTTGTAGATCATTATAAATCTCATCATAGATAGGTGGTACAAATTGCATCATCTTAAAAATTAGTTTTTAATTTTCTCCGATTTAATCGCAAATTATGAATTTGCTGGTTCTCGAGTCAGGAGATTAAAAGGATATTGTCCCATGGTTCCTGTGGAGTTCCTGAGCATTAATAGGAATGGGTTCCTATTCTTAAATTGAAAAACTTGCATTCTGCTGATACCTTTCACAGCCCTACTTGCACATAGTCAAGAAGACATCTCATATCACTGGTTAAAGAGCAACGTCAAATATTTAGTCTGCAGTTAAACATATCAGAGACAAATATAGTGGACAGACTACATACCAATAATTCACACAAAAGTACGATTGACCGGATTGAGGTTGTGAGCTCATACTTGTATCTGGGATCATTAAGCACAAACACAGCATTACCACAGGAAAAAATAAATACTTAAATGTGATCTAGAAAAATTTGCCATAGGAAAGTTGGTCAAAATATGGAAGGGCATACGGATGTGAATCTTAAACGTTAAGCCAAGCAGAAAGAAGAACGGTAGACGCCACAGAAAAGTTATCTATTATGTTGATCAGGAATATCCAAATACTATGCATGAGTTAAAATAAATTACCAGAGACACAGACCTTTGGATATTACACGACGTCACGATAACCACTACACTCTCTTAGGGGGTCACGACTAATGAGAGTGAGATATGCCTTTAACTCTTTTCAGGGAAAACCTTACTCATTTACATGAATGATATCACAATCTTAAACATTTATTTTGGTAACGATGAATTCCCGATGAGGATACAAAATATGTCCAGCCCTCTGAAACATATCTCGATTTTACTTTTTCTTCTTAGTTTCAATGAGCCAAAATCTCACTAATATTCATTATACGTGAGGCTAAAACAAAAAATGTTAAGTGACCGACTTAAAGACTGCGCTTTTCACTACATATATTATAACAAAAGTTTGATGTTATGTAACTTTTAAATCTGGCTTCCACGATTATCGCAGAATGCTTATAAATGTGTTTTAAAAAGCTGATTAGGGACTAGATATACAGTTGAGTCCGCGAATCTTTACTCGTACGTCATCATTAAAAGCATACGAAATAAGTCGATGATAAGTCGGAAATTGAAATTTACTAAACGCAACAGCAAGTCACTTATTGTCACTTGCTGTTGCGTTTAGTAAATTTCAATTTCCGACTTATCATCGACTTATTTCGTATGCTTTAAATGATGACGCACGGGTAAAGATTCACGGACTCAACTGTATTTTAAGAAGTAACTGGTTATTTATTGGTAGGCCACGTGAGGATATATCCAGTACCATATTTGAGTTTATGAATATTTAGATTTTTTTCCTATGGGCTCTCTTTTAGCGGCGAAATGCAGGTCTTGGACATATTATCCATGGCCTATCAGTTTCATCCTAGTGAGGATTAGAAAGATTTATACCTACTTGGAGTTACCACTGAGCTCCCATTTTAGACGCTTGATCTGCTTGATGAATTCGACAAGCCTCAACGTCTCCATCCAAGCCTCCATCCGTCACTATCCTTTTGAGGGTTGATTGGTAAGAGTGAGATCATAGCTTCCTCGCGTTAATAAATGCTGGACAGTCGCCCACAAATTGTTCTGTCTCTTCCCTCTCCGCACACCTAGTGTACATTGATAAGTGGCTGAGCCCATAGACGTTTTGGTGTTTCTGTAGCTTAGCGTCACCTGGGAGGACCTGTAATACCTCCCGAATTCCATCTCTACTTAAAGCAATTAGTTGGTTTCCTAACAACACTGAACCGACGTCCGACAGCCTCCTTCCATGCTACTTGTAAGATTTGCATTTGAAACCTGTCATAAATTATAGAGGCATCTACCTGTGCTTATTAATACCTAAATTGAATTAGTACAAAATCTATTACGACAAAAATTATCTTCTTTTTGCCATAATTTTCCTTTATTCGTATAAAGTAACTTTGATACTGTTTGAATTTTGAAACTCTTTTGTGGCGCGTTTACTTCAAATTTAGCAAATATTATGGAAAAATATTTTAAAATAAAACTAAAATTTTATTTTGCATCAAAATGAAAATACATTTTCGCGACACGTAATATTCATATCGGATCTTTTGTGGCTGGAATATTGTATGCGCCACTCGTTTTTACGGCGTTTAGCGGTTTTCTATTCTTGTATCAGAAGTTTTTTATTAACTAAATGTATAAAGTTGAATGCAATTTTTTTCGATTACACGTTAAGCTTTATAAATGGTCGCCTTTGCCGCATTATCTCCCACATGATCTAGTGTACATCGAATGTACACTAGATTTTTTTCTATTCGAAATATATTGAAAAAAAATTATTGGGATGGCCGGTTAATGAACTCGGATTGCCCGTTGTCAGATCAAATTTAGCCTCGTAACCACTACAACTACATAAACCATTTCGGGAATATTCGTTAATTTTATTATACTTTTGTAGCTTAATAACTTCTAAACGGCTTAACCGATTTTTATCACTAAACATGAGTTTGAAACGCATTGACAAGTAGTATCTGACGCATCTAAGGTCAAGTATGATAACTGAAGCTATTACAGGAATTATTGAGCTTGAAAAATCGTTTTTCTCATAGGAAATAGATTTGATCATATTTATGAAGCCTAGAACTTAAAAATTCCAATTTTCCCGGATATGAGGTATACACCGTCAGATTCGTCTAAAGTCCTACAAACGCTCAGTTATTGGCGCAATTCGTAGGTTGAAATTTTGAGTAATTGTCGAAAAAGCAAAATTTTCAAAGTTTAGGTTTTTAGTTTTTCGGCGATACGAGCCGCGTGTGTGTGTATGTCTGATCCTGACGGCTTAAACACCATTTGAAAGCTTAACTCAACACTATTGATTTGGTGTATTTGCAGTTCTCCTGTTTTTTCTTGAACCGAAGATAAATACCCCTAAAAAATATGCCGTTTTGTACCTACCAAGTCCTATAGCTGGCTTATGTGTGGTCAAAAGTCACAAACTACACCGGGTCTGAATCCGCCCTGACTCCCCTCTTCATACACAGAAAAAAAAATTCAGATCAGTTTAATTTTTCCAGCCACATACATACGTATCCACAAAGATTTTCCCTTTTTTAAATAGAAATTGAGTCATATATCTGAGCTCGGTAACTTTTGAATGGTATAACCGATTTTCAAAATAGACATGCGTTGGAAAGATAATGATCAGTACTATTAGAAGCCGCAAAGGTCGGACTTAAATTTTCAAAATTTTTGGAGATTTGGGGGACGAGAACGAAAAACAGGTCCTAAATAGGAAGGGCCGTAAAATCCACACCCTTGGACCAATAGTCCTGTCGCCAGGGGGGTACAACGGCCTCCTTAATTCAGATAGACTTACTTAAGTTTTTTATGTATTTTGACCCGTAGAACACCAATTTTTTGGGTAACAGTTGATCCGGATGTCGATAAGTTTGTTATAAACAAATAACTTGAGGAATTACATAACAGCGATTTTTCGCAAAAAAGATATTTTTTTTTATTTTTGGGTGATTCTCAACAAAAAATGGTCTTACAAGTTTTTTCGTAGGATGCACAGTTTTAGAGATAAACGCGGTTGAACTTTCAAAAAATCGAAAAAGTGCAATTTTTGAACCCGAATAACTTTTGATTAAAAAATAAAATAGCAATTCTGCTTACTGTATTTGAAAGTTCAAGTCAAATTCTATCGGTTTTGATTATGTGTATTGCTAAAAATTAAGTTTTTATTTGTTAAACAAAGCCATAAGCACATAGTTTTTCCCGTGCCCAATGCACGCGTTTTAATGTAGGTAATCTACGTAGAAATCGTCTGTATGCGCGCCTACTTGTTCGATTTCAAATGCGAAATGCATTGAAAACATCATTCAATCACTATGTGTTTATAGCTTTGTTTAATAATAAAAAAATTAATTTTTAGCAATAAAAGTAATCAAAACCGATAGAATTTGACTTGAACTTTCAAATGCGGTAAGCAGAATTGCTATTTTATTTTTCAATCAAAAGTTATTCGGGTTTTTTTTTTTTTTTTTTATTTTTTTTTTTATTTAATGGCATAGACATTAGTCATTCAGCCAGTTGCAATAAACAAAATACAATCCTAATCCTAATACAAAATTAAACAGAAACAATATAGTAACACAATAAATAATACAATACAATAATAATACAATAAAAACAATAATGGAACTCTGATAAAGTGATAAAATATTTATGACAAAAAAAAAGATGCAAATCTGAACTTAAATCATAAAAAATCTCATGCCCGCGTACAAATCTTATAGGACCGTGCGTGTATCTGACAAGAAATCTATAATGATATTGTATATTTGTTGTGAGCCTGTGGCCAGCAAAGACTGTATATTGAATGGTGCATGCATATCAAGTTTAATTAAATTTTTATAGAGAGAGTTTGAATGCTGTTGAAACTTAGTACATTCAAAAAAGATATGATCAAGATCACCCTGCTTTCCGCAATGTTTGCAATTATTGTCTTCAATCACATTTATTTTATATAAATGACTTGGATAGCAAGCATGCCCAAAACGTAATCGATTTATAGTTGTTATATATTTACGTGGAGCTTTAAAACTCTTAAACCATGTACTTTGTGGAATCACTGGTTGTAAAGTGGTGTATCTTGTGGGGTTTGTTAAGCAGTAAAGATTCCATTGATCTTTCCATATCAATAGTTGGTTTCTTTTAAAAATAGTAATAACATCTGATACACATGAATATGACAATAAAGTGCCTGATGTTATACTGGATTTGGCTAAGTAGTCTATATACTCATTATCTTTGAGTCCAATATGTGCCTTAACCCAAATAAATTTTATATTGAAGCCAGAGTCTTCTAACTGCTTTAACATATCCTTTATTAAAAATATGTAAGGATTACTAAATGTTTTGGGCAAAAAAGTATTTTTGATATTCTGTAAAACTGATAGGCAGTCTGAAAGAATTAACGTTTTTTTAGTATAAGAGTTTTTAATATATTTCAACGCTTCGAGTATGGCCAATGATTCCGCAGAGAAAATTGAAAACTCATTGGGAAGTTTGTACTTGAATTCGAAACCTCCTGAGGGTAAAAAATACGCACAGCCAGACCCTTCTCCTGATTTAGATGCATCTGTGTATATAACTGTTGCATCACTGTAGCAGTTCAAAATAGATTTCAGGATATTGTTGCTGATTATGTTGTTTTCGTTGTATGTGGGTATTATTACATCAGTTTTATGGAAGAGAGCAAAGTAGTCTAAGTTTTTGTCTACTGTGTTTAATTCCTTTGAAAAAATAGGATTGTTCTGTAATGCAGTACATAAAGGCGGAGATGGTTTTTTAATCCAATACTTGTGAGTAAGATCTGATTCGTTAAGATGACATATACTGGAAAATAATTCGAAATTTGTAGTGTGTGCTTTAAGTACCCATTTTTCGCTTAGTAAATTTCTTCTAATCTGTAAAGGAGGCTCAGAAGCTTCAACATGTATTGGTTGTATAGGAGTAGATCTCATAGCACCTAAACAGATTCTCAAGGCAGAGTTTTGGAAAACGTCAATTTTTCTTAAAAGGTTTTTGGAAGCAGAACCGTAGAGAGTAGCACCATAATCTATAATGGATCGTATATAAGCTCTATAAAACAATAAAGATGTTTCAACATCGCAGCCCCACCACACTCTAGTTGTCATTCTAAGGAAATTAATACCTTTGCTACATCTATCCAGCATATATTGTATGTGTGGTTTCCAAGTTAGTTTTTTGTCCAGAATGAGTCCCAGATATTTGACATTATTTTTAAATGTAAAAGATTGATCACTAAGTAATACATCTTGGTTTATAGGAAGATTGTGTCTTGTAAAGACAGATACTGCTGATTTTTTAATTGATAAATTTAAGCCGTTCTCTAAGAACCATGGAAAGAGGGAACTACAAACTGTACTTAGGTTTTGCATACCGTTTTCATATTTCTTGCTTTCCATATAGACACAAAAATCGTCTGCATATTGTATGATTTTGAATGGGATGTTGTTTATTTGCATCTTATGTATGTCAGAGGTGTACAGATTAAATAAAATTGGTGATAATACTGAGCCTTGTGGTATACCGTAATAATTATGTCGAGGTCCTATTAGTTTATTATTATGATCTCTGATGTAAATTACCCTATCTGTATAGAAACCGATTATTGTGTTAACGAAAGCAATTGGCATATGAAAAAAATTTACCATTTTATGTTTTAAGGTTGATAAACAAACTGAGTCATATGCTCCTTCAATATCTAAGAATAGTGCTGCTAAGTAGTTATTTTTAGTTAAGTTATTCTGTACATCTACAACAAGTGTTGTTAAAGCGTCTAGAGTTCCAAAACCTCTTTTGTAACCAAACTGGTTTACTGGAAGTAAATTCTCTTTTTGTAACCACCAATCTAATCTAAATTTTATAAGCCTTTCTAAAGTTTTAAAAATACAAGACAGTAAGGATATTGGTCTATATGAACTTACGATGTTTGGGTCTTTTCCGGGTTTAAGGATAGGAACAACTAAGATGTCTTTGAAAGAATCGATAACTATATTTTTTTGGATGATATCATTGAAGACATTTAAAAGAAGTTTTTTAGCAACATCTGGTAGGTTGGTTAACATGGGGTATTTTATATGATCGATACCAGGAGAAGTATTTATGCGGTTTTTAAGGGCAAAATCTAATTCAGTTTCAGTAAATGGTTTTAACAGGAAGTGATTATTTGAATGATCGTGTAGGTGAACGAAGTGAATAGATCGTGTAGGTGAATTTCGAGCAAAAGGAGGACATACTTTATTAAAAAAGTCGTCTAATAGATTATCATTGAAGGGTTTTATACTAATAGATGCTTTTCGATTCATTTTGTTGGCCTGTGACCATATCTCCTTGGAGGAGGTATTTTTGCTTAAATTAGAACACCATTTAATCCAACTAGCTTTGGCTTTTTGTTTCAACTGCTTTTTAGTATGAGCAGTAACTTTCTGACAATTTAGATAATTATCAAGGCTTGGTGAACGTTTATACAATGCTAATGCTTCTTTTCTGTCATTGATTATCAGATCGCATTCTGGGTCCCACCATGGTGGAGGAGATCGATTTTTAGATTTAAAAATTTTGTATTGAGGAATAGATCTAATTGCAGCATCATTAATGCAATCTAATAGAAAACTATAATTTTGATAAGTATTGAAAGAGCTATTGTAGTTGGAAAACATGTTTTCAATTAAGGATGTATACAGGGACCAATTGGCTTTCTTGATATTCCATTTGCTTTTTGGATAAATTATTTCTTGTGAGGTGTTGGTTATTGAAAAATTCATAGATATAGCAAAATGATTCGAGCCTAAGGTGTCAGATAAAACTGACCAAGTAAATTTACTGGCTATATTAGCTGTGCAGAGTGAAATGTCAATCATAGATTTTTGAGTACCATATCTAGGAAGATATGTAGGTTCTCCATTATTCAAAATTACAAGATCTAGGTCTTCGATACTGCTAACAATTTGGTTACCAACTGGATCATTACGCAGTGAGCCCCATAGTGAGTGATGAGCATTCATATCTCCGCCAATTAAAAAAGGTGATTTGATTTGTGAGAAAATATTTATCCAATCGTTTTTGGATGTACTAATATTTGGAGGTCTATATATAGATAAAAAACTTAATTCTATTGTGTTACATTTAACGATAGCACCGCAAACTAAAATTCCCTCATTAAAATTGTTTCTAATATTTATTTCACGAAATGGTATAGTTGTTTTAATTAAAATTGCAACACCTGCATACCCGTCATATCTATCTTGGCGAATTACATTATAACCTTTAAATGTATAATTTTGATTTGGTTTGAACCAGGTTTCACTTAATAATACAATATCAATATTTTCAGTTAATAAAAAATGAATTAAACTATTTTTATTCGAAACAACGGATCTACCGTTCCATTGCAAAATTTTTAATGATTTAAGTTCTGGGAACATGTTATTTATGAGTGATATCCTCTAAAATCGTTTTTATACCATGGTAAATACTATCTTGACTCATAGTTTTTATATCATCTACAGTTTGAATATTTGTAATCAAATTAAAAATATAATTGGAAATGAGTGTTTCCAATACTCGTTGATCTGATTTGTTTTGACAAATTGGGGGTTTTAAATTAGCAGGAAGGGGTTTGGAGGGCCCAAAATTAAAAGGGAACATGGGTGAATTGTTTTGTGTTTGGTTTGGTGATATTTTTCGTTTTTTAGCTATATTATAGTGGCTTGAGGAGGGTTGGGATTGGGATGTATTATTTGAAATGTTTTGATTTTTATGTGTGGTAGTAGAAGGGGATGTTTTTTTTGAAGATGTTGGGAGGGGAGGAAAACTGTCTTCGATATTGTCTAGTGTGGAATATCTATTCTGAATAAACAATCCCGAGAAGGACGATTCACAGTAATTTTTTGCCTCGATAAAGGAAATTTTTTGCTCAATCATCACGTTCTTTATCTTCTTTTGATGTTCGTATTTTGGACACTTCTTGGATATGGAAACATGATCTTTACTATCACAATGTATGCATTGAACATCATTATCTTGACATGTATGATCTTCATTTTTGATTTTTCCACATTTTATGCAATGTGCTTGTGGACTGCGACACTGCTTGGAAATATGTCCAAATCTTAAGCAATTGTAACACTGTGTTACTTTGCCAATGTAGGTTTCAACAGGAAAAAATACACTATTTATTGAAATGTAGCTAGGAAGAATATTTCCTTCGAAGGTGACTATCATTGTCCTTTTGGGTACATAGTTAGTTTTTCCATCGGTGTCAACTTTTCTGTAAGTTCTTTTAAAGGCTATTATGGGGGAGGGAGATTTACTATTATCTAACAAATACTTTTCATCGTATTGAGTATCAATATCTCTTATTAGGCCTCTTATTTCTAGTAAATGGTTAGGGACATATGCTACTAAGTTTTGGTCTTTTAATTTTATATTTTTAACTAAATTATTTGCATCTACGATTGACCTTAACAAAACTTTAATTCTGTTTTTTCCAATGGCTTTTATTTCAATAATATTAGGAATGTTCAATTTTTTATGCAAAATGTCCGCAACAGTAAGTGGATGTAAACGGCCAATATCCTGATTGTTTGATTTTTCTATATATACATAAACATTATCAAAATTGTACTTATCTGATGCAACGTTGAACAATTTTTTCTCTACAACTTTTTGCGGAGGTGGAATTTGTTGTGTCGGCACTTTAATAACATCTCTGGTTTTAGTTGTAATTTTCGCAGTAGAATCATCCAAATTTTCTATTAAACTTGATTCAATAATATCCATTTCACTATTCTCACTAGCACCTGAAAAGTTTTCACCTAATGGTGTCCCTGGGGAAAAGCTTCCCCCATTGGGGGTCGCTTATAGCACTGTTTATCGCACTCAATCAATATCAGTTTTTAAATCACACCAAGTGTCCTTTTTTCTACTAATAGTCCTGTCGCCAGGGGGGGTACAACGGCCTCGTTAATTCAGATGGACTTACCCAAGTTTTTTTATGTATTTTGACCCGTAGAACACGAATTTTTTGGGTAACAGTTGATCCGGATGTCGATAAGATTGTTATAGACCAAGAACTTGAGGAATCAAATAACAGCGATTTTTGGCAAAACAAAACAATATTTTGTATTTTTTGGGTCATTTTAAGCAAAAAATATTTCTACAAGTTTTTTAGTAGGATGCACAGTTTTCGAGATAAACGCGGTTGAACTTTCAAAAAATCGAAAAACTGCAATTTTTAAACCCGAATAACTTTTGATTAAAAAATAAAATAGCAATTCTGCTTAGCGCCTTTGAAAGTTCAAGTCAAATTATGTCGGTGTTGATTATTTGCATTGCTAAAAATTTATTGTGTTATTGTTAAACAAAGCTACAAACAACTAGTGCGTGAGTGATGTTTCTATGATTTCTCATTTAAAATCGAACGAGTAGGTAGAATAGGTACTAGTGCAATCAAGACTATTTCTACGTTACATGCGTTAAAACGCATGTAAAAGCACGGGAAACCCTACGTGTTTATAGCTTTGTTAAACAATAAAAAAATAAATTTTTACCAATGCAAATAATCAAAGCCGATATAATTTGACTTAAACTTTCAAATGCGGTAAGCAGACTTGCTATTTTATTTTTTAATCAAAAGTTATTCGGGTTCAAAAATTGCAATTTTTCGATTTTTTTAAAGTTCAACCGCGTTTATCTCGAAAACTGTGCATCCTACGAAAAAACTTGTAGAAATATTTTTTACTTAAAATGGCCCAAAAAATACAAAATATTGTTTTGTTTTGCCAAAAATCGCTGTTATTTGATTCCTCAAGTTCTTGGTCTATAACAATCTTATCGACATCCGGATCAACTGTTACCCAAAAAATTCGTGTTCTACGGGTCAAAATACATAAAAAAAACTTGAGTAAGTCCATCTGAATTAACGAGGCTGTTGTACCCCCCCTGGCGACAGGACTATAATTAACTCGCTAAATAGTTAATTTTATTAAGAGCAGATTTTAATGGGCACTGTCAGTTTGACGTTTTTTGAAGTACGGTTATTCGGGTTTAAATATTGCAATTTTTCGATTATTTGAAAGTTCAACAGCGTTTATGTCGAAAACTATGCATCCTACGAAAAAAATTGTAAAAACATTTTTTGCTTAGAACGACCCAAAAAAACAAAACAATGTTTTGTTTTGCGAAAAATCTCTGTTATGTGATTCCTCAAGTTCTTTGTTTATAACAATCTTATCGACATCCGGATCGACTGTTACCCAAAAAATTCGTGTTCTACGGGTCAAAATACATAAAAAAACTTGGGTAAGTCCATCTGAATTAAGGACGCCGTTGTACCCCCACTGGCGACAGGACTACAAAATGGATGGTTGATATATGAATGGGTGAGTCTTTGCCTGATCTTTAAGATGAAAGTTGGTACAATTTTCAATTCCGTCAGATTTAGAAAATCGAAAATTTCGTGTATATAAATATTGTCGCGTGTAGGGGGTTGTGGATGTGCGCCACTGGCGAGAACTGCCGTTCGCTGCTAATGTTTAATTAATGAATGTTTCCGTGGATACAAATTTCCGTGAATTCGTCAAATAATTTAAACGTCTTAATTTTTACTGCTAATGAGGTCGTATAGTACGATTAAAATAATTTAAGTTAAACGGGGACACTCTGTTGTTTCTATATTGGCAACAATGTATTTCGGTGTCAATGAAGATGATTCTTCTCGTTGTTGGTGACCGGTTATTGTTAAAGTCTCCAGCGCATTGTGTTAGATGCGACAGGCCGATCAATCTGACCGAACTGGTTTACTTGCGAGAGATAATTTAATACAGACTCATTTAAATCCGAGAAAAATGCAGAGGCCAGACTCCTTCGTACATCTTAAATTACAGCACAATTGCATGAGATTGGAGAATACATCTGCATAACTTGCTGGCCGATGCGATAGACGGTTGATATCATTGTCGCAGGATTTTTTTGGTTTTAGTTTAAGATTTCGTCACAGATTTTTAATTCTTTTGTTCTTAATGCCGTACAGAAAGTAGGGGAGATGTAAACGTAAGTACATAACTAAAATGTTACAGATGACAACAACAACAACTATGAGGCTTACTACACGTATTAGACTGTTATTTACTAAATTTAATGGAAATTAACGCAATTTCAGTCGAAAATAGGTTTATTTTGATGTTTAGATTTCCACTTCGGAAATCGTTCTCAAAATTCACATTAGAAAATTATTTCAGTTGGCTACTTAAGAGATAGGTGCAAGAAATTACCAAGTAATCCTTTGTATTAACTTGTTTTGTATTATCAACCAATAAAACAGTAATTATTATTTATTACTATCTATCTTCTAGCATATAAATTATTAACACAAAATTTTCACTTTGCGGAAGATGGTATTATATAAAATAGTAAGAGGGAGTTTGAAGATATGATGTAGGATATATTGTAATCTTTAAATAAATTCTTACTGCCTTTAAATTTAAGTTAAACAATGTGTATGGGATATAATCGAAGTGTTTTATTATGTAAAAGATCTCTCGAGAGCTACTTATGTAAAGAATATACTCTGGGTTAATTAACAAAATACAAGGAAAAGTTATTTACCAGCAATTTTACTGCTGGAGTGGAATCTGCAAAGTCCGCAGATAGTGTGCTACTTTTTTTATAAACAAAATGGCGCCCGAAAATCGCGTTTTTTCAATTTTTGCTCTATACCTCCAAAGATTTTAACTTTATACCAAAAACACTCAAATAAAAATTCACCGTAATTAAATTCTGCATAGAGACGTCTTTTTCCTGATTTACTTCGACGAAAATTTTCCCCTGAAAATCCGGGTTTTTCCAACAAAATCTTTAAATTTCAATAAAATTTTAGATAAGTAATTGTTTATCAATAATTAAATAGCTTGGTAATATAAAAGCTCTTTCAGTAAAGATTATAATTCCAGAAGCCGATGGAAATTGAATAAACAGTTTAGCAACAATTGAATTGTTAATTAAAAATTTACGGTCGCTATAATAACCACAATAATTATGACACATAAGAATAATTATGATTTTTGCATAAAAAGACACTGTACCTATGTAATGTACTTTACAGAATTGAAATTTGACTATTTAAGCGGCCTCAGGAATATTTTAAAATTATAAACAATTTTTTGGATTATAAACAAATAGAATATCTCGGGAAATATTAAATTAAATTAAGTCATTAACGTATCGGAAAAAAAGCGGGAGGACGCTTCTTTTAAAAGAAAAAAACATTTAATTGTGATGAGTAGTTCCTTGACAACCGGTCAAAGTTGACCGGCATTTACGGCAAAGATATAAACAATAGGATCATAATTTTTGAACCATCACCTTTTTATTTTTGTCTATTTTCTCCACACCAATTTTTATATCTTTAAAATAGTCACAACATATATTATTATAATAAAAACTATCGATATTACAAGTGAAAATTGCCAAAAATAGCAAAATTCCAATCAAAAATTAGGTTAAAGAAAATGTTATGTAAAAGTTCAAATTCCCAAGTAACTCGAGTAGAGCCATCTAACTAACGCATTATTAAATGTCAGACTTGCTTTTTTTTGTTATAATAGATTAATTTATTTATAAGAAAAGAAAACCACATATTTTTTCCAGTTGTAGACTTTTTTTAGATAAACGTACTACAATTGTACCTTCTAACGTTAAAAACACAAATATTCTCATTTGAAAGCTGTATAATTATTTCAACAATCTTTATTTAAACAAATTTTAGAAAAATTATAATAAATAAATTAATTTATTATAACAAAACAAAAGCAAATCTGACATTTAATGATGCGTTAGTTAGATGGCTCTACTCGAGTTACTTGGGAACAAAAAAAGAATGAAGAAAATTGCTCCATGGGAAGCCGAGAAAATGCATTTTTTTAACGTATACCGATTTTGAACTTTGAGATTACATTTTCTCCAACCTAATTTTTGATTGGAATTTTGCTATTTTTGCTCATATGTTATGACTATTTTAAAGATATGAAAATTGGTGTGGAGAAAGAGGACAGAAATAAAAAAGTGATGGTTCAAAACTTATGATGCTATTGTTTATATCTTTGCCGTAAATGCCGGTCAACTTTGACCGGTTGTATCTCAGGAACCACTCATCACAATTAAAAGTTTTTTCTTTTAAAAGAGTCGTGCTGCCCCTTTTTTTCCAACACCGTTTTGATGATTTAATTTACTTAAATATTTCCTGAGATATTCTATTTGTTTATAAGATAAAAAATTGTTTATAATTTTAAAATATTCCTGAGGCCGCCTAAATAGTTCAATTTCAATTCTGTGCAGTACATTACATAGGTACAGTACACTGTCTTTTTATACAAAAATCATAATTATTCTTATGTATCATAATTAGTGTGGTTATTATAGCGACCGTAAATTTGTAATTAAAAATTCAATTGTTGCTAAACTGTTTATTTAATTTCCATCGGCTTCTAGAATTATAAAATCTATACGGAAAGAGCTTTTATTAGGGGTCGCCAAGTTCTTGAAAATTTCAAGATCTTGTCTTGATCTTCTCTTGATTTCAAGACAAGATTAAGGCAAGAAATCATTTTAGATTTCAAGACAAGACAAGAAATTTGTTATTTGTGTAATTTGTGAAAAAGAACATATTATTTTAACATAAAATAACGTATTTTAATGTATTGAACACTTTTTTTGCTAAAACGGTTTACAAAATGTAAATCATGTAAATGTAACATAAATTTTTAAATCGGAATTGATAAGCCATGAATTAAGGCAGATAATACTTCTTATGCTGGGGCCACATTCGCCGCATTAGACGTTACTGTGGCCCCAGCATTATGGAGTCAAGGTCTTCTTGACTTTGTTATTGTTAAAGCTGCTATTAAAAATAGTCTTTCCGCAGGTACAGATGTTGCTGGCGTTCTGAGAAAATCCTTGGCCATTTTCGATAATAACGGGTAGACATTCTCGTGTCTTCTTTACCAATCAAGTAGGCTCTCAGCATCTTCTCACTTAGGGTCATTTAAATATTTTTTGACTCTGGTATTAGATTCTGTAGGTCATTCTGGGATTTATTAGGCCGTCTCAGCACGCATCGCAATAAAAAGGGCGCCGGGGAATCACCGGACGAGGTAATCAAGAAATTTCAAGATCTTGAAATTTCTTGAGTCAAGACAAGATATAACATGTCAAGAAAACGTCAAGACAAGATTTTTTAAATTTCTTGATTTTTTTCTCAAGACAAGACAAGAAGTTGTTATCAAGACAAGAATTCTTGTCTTGTCGAACCCTAGCTTTTATATTACCAAGTTATTTAATTATTGATAAACAATTACTTATCTAAAATTTTAGTTGAAAATTGAAGATTTTGTTGGAAAACCCGGATTTTCCGGGGAAAATTTTCGTCGAAGTAAATCGGAAAAAGCACGCCTCCATGCAGAATTTCATTACGGTGAATTTTTATTTGGGTGTTTTTGGTGTAATGTTAAAATCTGTGGAGTTATAGAGCAAAAATTGAAAAAAACACGATTTTCGGGCGCCATTTTGTTTATAAAAAAAGTAGCACACCATCTGCGGACTTTGCATACCTATATTATTAAAATATACAGTCATAAGGTTCGATTCCAGCAATAAAATTGGTGATAAATAACTTTTCCCAAAAATGGCCTATTTTCCGATAATCTGCCCAGACTAATATAACATCGTTTAAACTTCCGCGGCAATTTTGCTGAATCCGCCAAAATGTACAACTCTGAAGCATAAGTCAGGTACCTATGCAATGCATGTTTTGATTTCATGAGTGGGTTCTTTAGTGCCAGAATAGCCCTTCGCTATCTGTGTAAATGTTGATCCTCTTAGCTTTAGTGTCTCCATCTATGATTTCATCAATGCAGGTCACTAAAGCAAAACTTCCGCCTGGAGCACAGTTGTATATTGACCTAACTATACTGTATTTATTATAGTTGTATGTTTGCCCAAAGATTCCTGATCCAGTAACAAGGGCAGTTTTAGATCCATCGGTGAACCATATTAAGTCCCCATTAATATTAGGGGCTTTTTGTTCCCTGGATGGTATAATTGTGTTAATCTTCTCAGTGAAGATAATTTCTGGTATCATCATATCTGAGATTCCTCAAGTATAGTCCCATTAGTATTTATGTCAACACATAATTCGACCTCCAAGTATTGTTTGCTTTGAGTCTCAGGATGGTCATAAAGGCTACAGCCGAAATATACAGTGCTAGTCAAAAGTCCGTACCCTCCCTCGTATCTTTTGAACGGTTATACCCATAATAGTGAAATTTGGAGGAAGAAAATAAACGGACGTAAGCTTCTTAACTACTCATGACAGGTGACGTAATAGTGACAGATGACGTTACAGAGCCACTGTGACCGATAATTTTAAATGGGACCTTATGGCAAGTGATACCTCGTTTGAAAGGTATTGAAAATACCTATTCAGTCATACTAATTTTGTTTGAGTTTAAGCTAATTTTGATGAACAAATGAAATAAATATAAAATTGTAGTTTCGCATTTAATTAATAAAAATTCAAAATTCTGCCTATGATTACTTGTCAAACAGGTTGACGTTAACGTAAAAACTACTAGAGAATTAAAAAACGTCAACTTTTTTGACAAAAAATCCATAGGTGGACATTTGAATTTTTATTAATTAAATTCGAAACTTCAATATTATATTTATTTAATTTATTCACCAAAATCAAAATCAACCTAAACTCAAAAAAATTAGTATGACTGAATAGGTATTCTAAATACCTTTCAAACGAGGTATCACTTACCATAAGGTCCTATTTAAAATTATCGGTCACAGTGGCTCTGTAACGTCATCTGTCACTATTACGTCACCTGTCATAACTAGTTAAGAAGCTTACGTCCGTTTATTTCCTTCCTCCAAATTTCACTATTATAGGTATAACCGTTCAAAAGATACGAGGGGGGGTACGGACTTTTGACTAGCACTGTATAATTCCACCGAAGGTAGACCTGTGATAGTTTCTAACGAAGCAGTTCCTGTATTATTCAAGGCTCCTGTTATATTTAGAAGCATTTTTCATTGTAGAGTGGTGAGAGAGGTGGCACAAGATTGCAAAGCCGTCTTTCTCCACCAAAGTACTGAACCATATGTTGTCGTATCACTGATGGGTATAACCAACAGAATATTTTGCTTTAAATCCTCAGGTTTTGCCAACAACTCGTCTGCAGTTCCAGAAGAGCCGCTTAGCCCTGTTGGTATATTGTTAATATGAGTGCTCCAATTGACTTCGGAATCCAGTATTGCCACCAGATACTTGACCTCATTGGTTCTTTCCAGTATTCCTCCAAATAATTTCAGTTCACATTGTGAAGGGTACCGATTTAGTTTGGAAAGGGTTTACGGAGAGGATCTCTTTCAGGCACCAGTTAGCTATGTAATGAAGGGCACAATCTCATTTAATCCGCCACAGTGCTGAAAAATTTTCCCCTAGTCATTATTAAAATATCGTCTGCAAAATCCTAGAGCTAGATTCCTTGGGCGCGTAACCCATGAATCAGCTCACGAATGAAGGGCATATCTCATATAATCCGCAACAGTGCTGGGGAATTTTCTCCTAGTCATTATTACAATATCGTCTGCGAAACCCAGGACCCATATTCCTTGGGCGCTTTCAGGCCATGAATCAGGTCACCATAAGGACGATGACGGTGAGAATACCTCCTTGAGGGCACCACTTAGGTGCCTTCAAATCTATGGCACCTTCATACGTATCTGTGGATAATACTGGTTCTTTCCAAAACCTCTTTAAATAATTTCAGCTCACTCAGTCCAGTAAGCTTCCTCTTATTTGTGAAAGCTATCCATTTAGTTCTGGTAGGGTTCACATTTATTGACGTCTAGAATATTCTAGTTGTTTTAATTCCTCTTCTTCTTTTTCCTCAAGGACTTTTCACAAGGTTCTATTTGGAATAAATCTTAGGGAGCTCTCGTAATAATATTTATTTACGATACACAAAAGTTGTGTATCTACTTTTATAAATCGTTTCACTGTTTTTTTTTTTCGTAAAGTTATAGATATACATACATGTACATATATACCTATAAACTTTAATTAAAACATGTTTTAATAAATAAAAATACTTTCTTTACGAACTAGCACCTATTTTACTAAATGTTTTAACAAATTAAGTACAACCCACGTGGAGACTCATAAAATGCCCACCGCCATCTATTCTGATTCCAATTTAAAGCACTAGTAGTTTACATTGGGCAATTAAAAGCCTAACGGATCTTTACTTTTAAAAATTTTAATAAACACCATCCAGCTATCCATAGGTTGATCGCAAACTCTTTGATATACTCAGCGGGCAACTTCAGTTTCATGATTTTCCATATTTGTACCGAGCGATCTCTTCACGGACCCTCTTCTAATCATCTAAACGATAAATTTATTGTTGTTTAATTAATTTAAGTATATTTTATTTGGTTTTTTTTCGACTCCTACGGAATTTATTTGTGTGTTTCGTCGTCAGATTATTAAATTTTACACCTACAAAAATCTGCAATTCTAGCAGAAGCTCAGGAACCTCCTCTAAACCTTAGAAGAGAATTCTTGTCTAATAAGTTTCTATTAAAGACCAGGACTTTCGACTCACATAAATTATTAAGTAAAATTAACAGTCTCACTGAATATAACTTAACAAATTCTTATTGGAGAATTAAAACTTCTCCGCCTCTTACACATGCTTATCTAGAAACTAACAACTTTAGCATTAACACTAAACAAATATTACCCATATATAACCTTTTTATTGAGGAAATCGCAATCTTTCCAAAGATCATAAAACCTACATACAGAAACTTACCATGCCAAAACAATAAAATTATAAAATTAATTTTATCTGAATTTTCTAATTATAAATACATCTATACAGATGGTTCAAAAACATGTAATAGTGTAGGTAGCGCTTATTACGTTTCTAATATAAAAAGTGGTAATTCTTTTAGAGCACATCTATCTTTATTGCCGAACTTTATGCTATTGAAAGAGCTCTAACTTACGCGGTTGAACAGAACTTTGGAGACACGATTATACTATCAGATTCTTTATCTGCTCTTGAGGCAATATCACAACCAATAACCAAAAAACACAACAATGAGTTTTTATGCCATATTAAAAAGACAATCGCTCGATTTAAAAATAATAGCAGTGACTTGGTCTTTATCTGGGTAAAAGGGCATGCCGGAATCAAAGAAAATAAGATAGTGGATGAAATGGCAAAGAATTCAGCAACTTTAAATGAAATAGTAGATTTAACAATCTTCAGCGATTACATTTCAGAATTGCATAAAAATTAAGAAAGAAATGGGAAACTATTTGGCTTAAGTTTGTACAAATTTCGAGGAATCCATACACTTACATATACCCACAACTTCCGCAAAATATCCCACATATATTTGATTATCACGTTACTCGATTTTATTCCATATCCCTAAGTCGCTTAAGATTAAACCATGGCAATTTTCCTGCACATTTAGCTAAAATAGGAATGCGTATCAACTCTCTCTGTTCATGTGATAACTACTCTACTGCAGATCTAAATCACATAATCTTTAATTGTGAACTTAACAAATACCATACGAAAGCACTAATTGCTAGATTTCAGGAGCAGAACGTAAGTTTACCGCTGAATATTTCACACCTACTAAGCTTCAACACCAAAACTATTAGTGATATTTTCATACAATTTCTTAAAGATTCTAAAATAAAAATTTAATATTACATCTTCAATCTTCAACTTTCAAATATCTGTGGCAAAAAGTTCATCTAATGCCATCCCCTCTTTGTGAACACACACACACACACACATACACCTACAAACATGTGTATATTATGAAACAAAAGAAATAGTTGTTTCACGTCTCTTTCGTTAAGTTATAGATCTATACATACATGTATGTACCTATAAACTTTAATTAAAGCATATTTTAATAAATAAAAATACTTTCTTTACGAACTAGCACCTATTTTACTAAATGTGTTAACAAATTAAGTACAACCCACGTGGAGACTCGTAAAATGCCCACCGCAATCTATTCTGATTCCAATTTAAAGCACGAATAGTTTACATTGGGCAATAAAAAGCCTAACGGATCTTTACTTTTAAAAATTTTAATAAATACCATCCAGCTATCCATAGGTTGATCGCAAACTGTTTGATATATAACAAAGACTCAACGGGCAACTTCAGCTTCATGATTCTCCATATTTGTACCGAGCGATCTCTTCACGGACCCTCTTCTAATCATCTAAACGATAAACTTATTGTTGTTTAATTATATAAAATATATTTTATTTGGTTTTTTCGACTCCTACGGAACTTATTTGTGTTTCGTCGTCAGATTATTAAATTTTACACCTACAAAAATCTGCAATTCTAGCAGAAGCTCAGAAACCTCCTCTAAACCCTAGAAGAGAATTCTTGTCTAATAAGTTTCTATTAAAGACCAGGACTTTCGACTCACATAAATTATTAAGTAAAATTAACAATCTCACTGAATATAACTTAACAAATTCTTATTGGAGTTAAAACTTCTCCCCCTCTTACAGATGCTTATCTAGAAACTAACAACTTTAACATTAACACTAAACAAATATTACCCATATATAACCTTTCTATTGAGGAAATCGCAATCTTTCCGAAGATCATAAAACCTACATACAGAAACTTACCATGCCAAAACAATAAAATTATAAAATTAATTTTATCTGAATTTTGTAATTATAAATATATCTGTATATATGGTTCAAAACCATGTAGGTAATAGTGTAGGTAGCGCTTATTATGTTTCTAATATAAAAAGTGGTAATTCTTTTAGACTACCTAAATTTACATCTATCTTTACTGCCGAACTTTATGCTATTGTAAGAGCTAATTTACGCGGTTGAACAGAACTTTGGAGACACGGTTATACTATCAGATTCTTTATCTGCTCTTGAGGCAATATCACAACCAATAACCAAAAAACACAACAATGAGTTGTTATGCCATGTTAAAAAGACAATCGCTCAATTTAAAAATAATGGTCTTGGTCTTTATCTGGGTAAAAGGGCATGCCGGAATCAAAGAAAATGAGATAGTGGATGAAATGGCAAAGAATTCAGCAACTTTAAATGAAATAGTAGATTTAACAATCTCCAGCGATTACATTTCAGAATTGCATAAAAAATTAAGAAAGAAATGGGAAACTATTTGGCTTAAGTTTGTACAAACTTCGAGGAATCCATACACTTACATGTACCCACAACTTCCGCAAAATATCCCAGATATATTTGATTATCACGTTACTCGATTTTATTCCACATCCCCAAGTCGCTTAAGATTAAACCATGGCAATTTTCCTGCACATTTAGCTAAAATAGGAATGCGTATCAACTCTCTCTGTTCATGTGATAACTACTCTACTGCAGATTCAAATCATATAATCTTTAATTGTGAACTTAATAAATACCATACGAAAGCACTAATTGCTAGATTTCAGGAGCAGAACCTAAGTTTACCGCTGAATATTTCACACCTACTAAGCTTCAACACCAAAACTATTAATGATATTTTCATACAATTTCTTAAAGATTCTAAAATAAAAATTTAATATGACATCTTCAATCTTCAACTTTCAAATATCTGTGGCAAAAAGTTCATCTAATGCCATCCCCTCTTTGTGAACACACACACACACCTACAAATATGTGTATACATATGAAACATAAAAGAAAGATAATATTCCGCTTTATAAATAGTTGTTTCACTATCTCTTTCGTAAAGTTATAGATCTATACATACATGTATTTACCTATAAACTTTAATTAAAACATATTTTAATAAATAAAAATACTACCTTTACGAACTAGCACCTATTTTACTAAATGTGTTAACAAATTAAGTACAGCCCACGTGGAAACTCGTAAAATGCCCACTGCAATCTATTCTGATTCCAATTTAAAGCACTAATAGTTTACATTGGGCAATAAAAAGCCTAACGGATCTTTACTTTTAAAAATTTTAATAAATACCATCCAGCTATCCATAGGTTGATCGCAAACTGTTTGATATATAACTAAGACTCAGCGGGCAACTTCAGTTTCATGATTCTCCATATTTGTACCGAGCGATCTCTTCACGGACCCTCTTCTAATCATCTAAACGATAAATTTATTGTTGTTTAATTAATTAAAGTATATTTTATTTGGTTTTTTTCGACTCCTACGGAATTTATTTGTGTGTTTCGTCGTCAGATTATTAAATTTTACACCTACAAAAATGTGTATATTATGAAACATAAAAGAAAGATAATATTTATGTAATGGCTATATTTACACTGCATTTCTAATTAGAAGTTTGAGAGATGAAAAATTATGATGGTGGCTTATTTACATAAAAATACAATACATACTGTTCGCTTGAATCATGACGCAATATGATAAATGTATTTAAGTTTTTAAAAATATTCGTTACGAAGACTTAGTATGAAAATACCATTGTCTGAAAGGACTCTTTCAAACAACTGTTATAATAAATGAAACAAACACAGAAAATAATGAACAGGTCGTCGCGTCGTGGCGAATATCCTAGAATACCTACCACTTGGATGGACTATCGTGAATTTGTTCCAGTACAATTTAGAAGAGTACAGGGAAAAAACAAGGAATGTCGCTTTTTCATTAATTTTGGTTTTTCTCGCCATGTGGTAGCAAAAACTGAGTACTATCGACTAGGCTATCGATTCAGGACAATGCACAGAAATATCAATCTATATAAATTTTCTAAGAATTTGTATCCAGGCGAAGGACCAAAATTGTCCGCACGCCACTGAACAAAAATAAGGAATGTTAGCAGTTTTTTGGTGCATTATTAAATTAACAAGTTCATATAGAATAATACCGGGTGTCCACTTATATTTTCCCCCATTTTAACTGACTATAACTTCTAAACGGCTCAAGATAGAAATATGCGGTTTTCGCTGAAACGTTTTATTTTAGTAAAAGTTTTGTCTGAATGGATCGAATTTTTTATATCGCTTACAAATACGAAAATAAAAATGGCGGATTTTTGAAAAAAACGTTGACTTTTTTTTAAAGTCCAGCGTTATCCAGCGATATAAAGTTTTTTTAAAATCGGTTGTCAAATGACTGAGTAATTCATTTTTAACATGAGAGGGGCAATGTGGATATCACATACCTAAATAACATAACTAAGCAATTGATATTATGTTATGTGATTTCCTCATTGCATCTCTCATTTTAAAAATTAATTGCTCAGTCGTTTGACTGCCGGTGTTAAAATTTTTTAATAAGCTGGATAGGTAAATGACCGTTTTTCCAATTTATAATAAAATATACTGGGTGTTTCAATAAAAAAGTCAACAAAAATGACAAAATGTCAACAAGAACGTTGTTGACTTTTTTTATTGAAACATCCAGTATATTTTTTTTGAAAAAATTTAAAAAACGGTCATTTACCTATCCAGTGATATAACAATTTTTAACATGGGCTGCCAAATGACTGCGAAATTAATTTTTAAAATGAGGTATGCAATGTGGAAATCATATAACATAATATCAATTTGCTTAGTTATGTTATTTAGGTGTGTGATATCAACATTGCACCTCTCATTTTAAAAATGAATTACTCAGTCATTTGACAACCGATTTTGAAAATCTTTATATCGCTGGATAGGCGAATGACCTTTCTTTCAATTTAGAAAAAAATATATAGGGTGTTCCATTAGAAAAAAGTCAACAACGTTTTTTTTAAAATCCGCCATTTTTATTTTCGTATTTGAAAGCGATATAAAAAACACAATCCATTCAGACAAAACTTTAACTAAAATAAAACGTTTCAGCGAAAACCGCATATTTCTATCTTGAGCCGTTTAGAAGTTATAGGTAGTTAAAATGGGGGAAAATATAAGTGGACACCCGGTATTATATTAAGATTATAGAATAAGAATCCACTGTTTTCGAAAAAAAAATTGTTTTCCGATTAGGCCCACTTTTGGCTTAATGGGGACGTGAATAAACAAAATACCCTTATTTGGGTTTATAAGCAACCCGAAAAGGTTCAAGAGTTGCCATTACATTCAGAAAAAACCACTGTTTGGTGTGGTTTATGGGCCGATTGAATCGTCGGTCCATATGTCTTTAAAACAGAGGCCGGCCAGAATGTTACTGTGAATGAAGACCGTTATCGCTTCATGATAACGGAATATTTGGTGCTAAGAATGGAATCTCTTAGTTTCAATGACAATTAGTTCCAAAAATATGGTGCCAATTGCCATACAGCCGGTGAAAGTATGGCAGCTTTATTGCGAAAACGATTCGGTGAGCAATTTATTTCACGTTTCAGACCAGTGAATTGACCGTCTATATCCTGTGACATCACACCTCCAGACGTTTTCCTTTGGGGCTACCTAAAGTCCAAAGTTGACATGAATAAACCGGCTACAATTGAGGCATTGAAGGTCAATATTACTAGAGTCATTGGTCAAATACCAATTGAAATTCTCGAACACGTCATCGAGAACTGGAACTTCAGATTGGAACATCTTAACTGCAGTCACGGTCAACATTTGAAAGAAATTATCTTTAAGAAGTAATTGTAAATAATGGTTCTTTTTTATAACAATAAAGATTTTCAAATAATGTTCATTTTTTTCATTGTTTTTTCTTTTTGAAAAAAATACCTCTAAATGAATCACCCTTTATTTGTTGTGGTGAATATTAAAAGAGCTTAGCTGCACTTCTTATCTTCACATTGTGTTTTTCTTTACATTTTTTGAATGGGTATATAATTATCTTCAATAACAGAAATAAAGATAGGTGAAAATACATTCCAGAGAGTCGATTGCTTCAAATACCTGGGGGTGATGGTGGACGGCAAAAACGGAAGGAGTATAGAGATAAACGAAAGAATTAAAGCAGGTAACAGAGTATATTGGAAATATCACCGACTACTCAAGGACAAAAACCTGAGCAAAAAAACAAAATCAAAAATATATACAGCAACAATCAGACCAGTGATAGCCTATGGAGCAGAAGTAATGTGCCTTACAAAAAAAGACGAAGAAAAAATAAGAATAATTGAGAGAAAAATTATGAGAAGAATTCATGGCCCAGTAAAGACAGAAACAGGGGAATATAGAAAGCTGATGAACCATGAAATAATAAATATAAATGAAGGAGAAGATATAGTAAAATTCATTAAAGCACGAAGGCTCAGATGGTTTGGGCACACACAAAGAAGAGGGGTAGAAGAACTGATCAGGAAGATAATGAACTGGAAGCCAGTAAAAAATAGACCAAGAGGAAGACCAAAAATAAGATGGGAAGATCAACTGCTAGACGATATATCAAAGATGGAAATTGCAAACTGGAGAGAAAAGATTCAGGACCGGAGAGAGTGGAAGAAGATAGTAGAGAAGGCAAAAAACATCACAACCTATGAACGACGACCTAAAAGAAAAGCGGACTAATCCACCGCGTGAAATGGATTAAAAGAGCTCATATTTGAGCGACCTATACTCTAACAAGAGTGAACGGTCTATATATACAGTGCTAGTCAAAAGTCCGTACCCCCTCTCGTATCTTTTGAACGGTTATACCTATAATAGTGAAATTTAGAGGGAAGAAATAAACGGACGTAAGCTTCTTAACTAGTCATGACAGGTGACGTAATAGTGACAGATGACTTTACAGCGCCACTGTGCCTAATAATTTTAAATGGGACCTTATGGCAAGTGATACATCATTTGAAAGGTATTGAAAATACCTATTCAGTCATACTAATTTTGTTTGAGTATAAGCTAATTTTGAGGAATAAATGAAATAAATATAAAATTGTAGTTTCGCATTTAATTAATAAAAATTCTAAATTCCGCCTATGATTACTTCTCAAAAATGTTGACGTTATCGTAAAAACTACTAGAGAATTGAAAAACGTTAACTTTTTAGACAAAAAAACCATAGGTGGACATTTGAATTTTTATTAATTAAATGCGAAACTACAATATTATGTTTATTTAATTTATTCACCAAAATCAAAATCAACTTAAACCCAAAAAATTTAGTATGACTGAATAGGTATTTTGAAGACCTTTCAAACGATGTATCACTTGCCATAAGGTCTTATTAAAAATTATCGGTCACAGTGGCTCTGTAACGTCATCTGTCACTATTACGTCACCTGTCATAACTAGTTAAGAAGATTACGTCCGTTTATTTTCTCCCTCCAAATTATACTATTATAGGTATAACCGTTCAAAAGATAAGAGGGGGGTACGGACTTTTGACTAGCACTGTATAATTATCTTCTTTATTGCTTGATATATTTATTAGTCCAGTCGTCAGAAACGAAAATGCCACTGAATCTCTAAAAATCATACGAACAAGCTGAAATTTGCTAAGAATGTCATTTTTTTTACTCGAAATAATATAAAAAAAGTTTACCACTCCTATGCGCGGGTTTCCCCCTAAAACGCAACCTCATAGTGGATGGGAACAGAAAATATCGATCTACCAAAAATCTGGAATCAATGCAATGTGGACAACAAATAGACTAGTAAGGATGACGAGAGACGGTTTCCCAATTGGAAAACGATCAGGGAGAAAACCACGAAAACGATGGAACGATAACTTACTGGAGGCATATTGAAAAAACAAGAAGTTCTACATAAAAAGAAGAAGGATATCAAGAATCTGTACACCGTACCACCGTAGCATGTACCTGAGATAATTTTCAATAAAAATGTTTATTCGCACTTATTGTGTAGAATAAACCATTGTCTCCGAAATATCGCTTGATGCGACTGGCGATTTTGAATGTAAGTAAAGCAGCGTTTAGACGCCGCGATAAATGCGAACAATTTATCGTAACGATCGAGTTGTTTCAATTTATCGTCGTGTGTCAACGGTACATCGCAGGTTTAGATGCTGCAATAAATGCCAACAATTTATTGTAACGATCGAGTTGTTTCAATTCATAATCAATCGCGACAGTAGGGTATTACGATAAATAGTTTTTTCAGATTACCCCGATATTTATCAATAATTCGAAAAAATTTCTCGAGTAACAGGTATTTATTTTTTGTATGGTGGTTTTTGTAAAAATTGGTGGAGCTTATTTAAGATTTTAAAGTTTTTGGTGTAATTCGATAAATTTTTGAAAGGTATTAAAAAACATATTTTTCAGTTTTTCGATAAGATATTCGACCGTCTTGCTTCTTTTCAGACTTTTTCTATTAAATTCAAATTTAATCCTATACAGGGTGATTCATTAAGAATATCCAATCTCTGAGATGTATATTCTAGATTCTAGACCTCAAAACGTTAAGATTTAACCAAATCAACTAAATAAAATGTGGCTCGTTTCTGAGTTACATGGTGTTTTATAGTCCAGGCACCGAAGCTTTTCAGCTCGCAATTTTTACAGAATGGATCGATTTGCTTGAAAATTTGAGAATAAGTAGTGGATAGTCCAAGGATCAAAATCTTATATGATGCCGAAGGGCGCTTTTACCATGGGGGTGGTTGCCACCCCATCGTGGGGATGGAAATTTTTTATTATATTTTGGCCACAAAAGTTGATAAAAACATTTATTTTAAGCGAAAAATGATGCTCTATACAATTTTTTGATAAAATTAATATTTTTAGATTTATTCGCTATCAAAAGTGTTAGTTTTATATCGAAAAAATCAATGATTTTCGATATTATACTCATTTACGATTCACTCAATTTTTGCCGTAGACAATTTTTTTCAAACCAAGTTCTTGGGATTTAAATAACCTACAATTTCATTTTTATACATTTTTTCGTATCTCTGATGCTAATCTTTCTATTCTGAAGAAAATGGCATTTTTTACCAAACTACAAAAATTCGTTATTCGCTTTTAAGTCCAGTTTTTTTTAAAATCATTCTAAGCCAGTCAAACTTCTGGAATCTATTAATATAATACATAAATAAAGAAGTGTGAATAAGGCCAATGACTAAAAACGCCGCTAACTTACATTATTAAGCTTCTTCCAATTGGATTTCTCCTTTTTTTTTTCAAAAAAATATTTTGATTTTTTAACCGTAACTTTTTCATTTTTTAACCTAGAAAGTTTAGTAAAAAAGAATTTTGTAGGTTTTTACAAGATCTATAAGACTATTAATATTAAATCTTTTTAAAATCCTCAGTCGCAAAAAGAGGTGACTGTAATGGGGTTTGTAAAGGTGGTTTTTGCATGTTATTACAAGCTTTAATTGTCAACAGCTCACTCAGTTTTGGCATAGAAAAAATTTTTGCTAACCCCGTTCTTGGGAATTAAATAAGCTACAATTTTAGATTTACATATTTTTTCGTATCTCTTATGCTAATCTTTCTATTGTGAAGAAAAGGGCATTTTTTACCAAACTACAAAAATTCGTTATTCGCTTTTAACTCCATTTTTTTAACCAATCATTCTAAGCCGCTTAAACCTCTAGAACCTATTAATAATACATAAATATAGAAGGCCAAATAAGGTCAATGACTAATTTTAATTAGGGTGGTAAGTAGGGGGAAGCTTCCGTTAACTTTTTTGCTGAAAAAAAAGTAGGGACTGACATTCTTTTCATAATAAGTCACTTAATTTTTGAGCTAGAGACTTCTTTTTTATTTCTGTAGATAGATATTTTTAAATAAATTAAATTAGTTTGAACAAGTTATCCTCGAATAATGCGCAGTTTTCCCGTCTTTTGAGTTTGAAACTACAATATTTAGCAGTTAACGAAGAAGAGCTAACATATAATAAAGTATAGCTCGATTACTATTGGTCTTAAACAAAATAAAAAAAAAACAGTTGTGTTTATTTGTACAAAAGGTACATTTTTGTTAAGTACAGTTGTTTTGATAAAACGAAAACTTTTTGAGTTATTAGCAGAAAACTGATTAAAAACATTGATTTTTTCGATATAAAACTATCACTTTTGATAGCGAATAAATCGAAAACTATTAATTTTATCAAAAAAATGTACAGAGCCTTTTTTGCTTAGAATGCATGTTTTTACCAACTATTGTGGTCAAAATAAAATAAAAAATTTCCACACCCGAGATGGGCTGGCAACCACCCCCATGGTAAAAGCGCCCTTCGGCCTCATACAGATTTTGATCCTTGGACTATCTACTACTTATTCTCAAATTTTCAAGTTCATCGATCTATTCTGTAAAAATTGCGAGGTTTTGTCCTATTTTAAGCTTCATTACTTGGACTATTATTAAAAAATTTAATAACTATGTACTTTTACCTAGTACTTTAAAACTACATATTTGGCATATATTTATTATACTTTGCAGAAAGTGTAGGAACTATAAACTTTACTAAGATATGATAAACAAACGTTTCTGGCTACTAACAGAAGCGTACGACAAGGGATAGTGAATGGTTGCCCCTTCCCAAATTCTATGCCACTGGCGGAATTGCTATTTTAGCGCCATTTTTAAATTCTCCAATACTTTCTATGTAAGTATTAGATATTCGTAACGACAAAATTATTAGTTTTTGAGATATTTGAAGTAAAAAATGAAGAGGCACAATACTTAGCACAAAATAGCTGTGCCGTTTCATTTCCCACTTCAAATATCTCGAAAACTAATGACTTTATCGTTACAAATGAAGAGTATATTATTTACATAGAAAGTATTCGAGAATCTAAATATTGCGCTAAAATAGCAATTCCACCCGTGGAGTAGATTTTGGGAAGGGTCAAACATTCACTATCCCCTTTCGTACGCCTCTGGTAGTAGCCAGAAACGTTTGTTTATCACAATTTCGTATGGTGTACAGTACTTACACTTCCTGCCAAGTATGACAAGGATATGTCAAATAGTTTTAAATTACTGGGTAAAAAGATTTATTAAATTTTTAAATAAAACACCCTGTAACTCAGTAACCAGCCACATTTTATTTAAGTGATTTGGGTTAAATCTTAATATTTTGAGGTCGAGAATCTACAATTCAGAGATTCTACAACTCAGAGATTGGACATTCTTAATGAATCATCCTGTATAACTATTTTTTTCGATATTATATTTTATACCCAAAAATCACTCCAGAGACTTGTTGAGGTGACACCATCGCTGTTTATTTATTTATTTAGCGTATGGCTCTATCACAGTTTTTGTATAAAAATAAAGATCACAATACATTAAAAAATAATAATAATTAATTTTTATAAACGAAAATTTAGTTGATAAATAGATATTGCCGATTTTCACAGTTACCTCGTGGATGTTGTTCTTGGTAGAAGTAGAAATCAAGGCTGCATTTTCTATGTCTGTACGTACGTAAGTTGCTATACCGTAGGCTCTGTCGTAGGTAGCACCCAGTAGATCATAGCCGGGGATTTTTCCTCTTGAACTCAATTGAAATTCGTTTTCTGTATGCGTTCCTTGTAATGCGACCAGATCAATATCGTTATCTTTTAATAGTTTGTTTAGAATTTGACATTTGGCTCTACTTATACCTTCTATATTTAATTGGCAAACTCTTACATTGGGTCCAATTTCTTTTGTAAATTCTTCTTTGGAAACTCCATTCAATAACTGTGTCATCTTTAATAATTATTCTAAAATAACTGTGATATCTGCCAGGAGATCTTTAGGAAAGATTGTCTGGCGCCTCTTGTGCTAGCTCTTTAGTTTACCCAGGGTGCACGTGCAGTATTACCTGCGGACGCGAACTAGCATTACACCCCCTTTGAATGTATAAAAATATGTATAAATAAGATATAAATAGAAAAAATATAATTATTTTAAACGATTTTGAAAAGTTTAATTTTGACAATTTTTTTGTTTAACAAACAACAAAAAAAAACAAAAACGAAAACAAAAAAGAAAAATGATTATTTCGTTGTGTCTCTTTGTTTATCTGGCTACCAAATCTGTAAAAGATCTCTTAAAACTGATGTCAATTCCGATTCAACATGAATTGTAATTTGAAGGAAAACTACGAAACGTAGCTTTTACTTTTGAGAAAACCAGAAAAATCCACTCACTTTCTGAAATATCATATAGAGCGAAAATAGAAAAATATTTTGTGTTTGCCTATTATAAAATGACTTTCGATGTTTGAACTTTTCGTAAAACATTGCTGAATGTTTCTTGATGTACCTAATTGTTTTTTCACTAAACCTTTCATGCCGAGAATAATAACCAATAAATATTTCTTATCCCACTCCGCTGCAAAGCAATAAAAAAAGCAATAAAATAAATATATCTTCTTCATTAGCTGCTTTCGCAATAATCAGATTCGAGTTCATCCTGTAAGAGCGCCTTGTCCATTACGATATAATAAACAAAAGTGATAGCTATACATATACACATATATATGTAACTGTGGCAATAATCTTCGACGTCCGTTAGAGAACAGGTGCCTCTCTTTCTGGTTTGCTTTCTCTTCTTGCGTTCTATGTCTTCTATTATTTATCGGTTGACGGTTTAAGGAAAGGAGCGCCTGCACTGGCAGCCTAGCTATTTAAATGCATACACACTAGAATGTAAAAAAATCATTGTTTTAAAATAATATTGGTTTCTCTATTTTATTATCATTAAAAAAAATATGTTCTTAATATAAAGGTGTCTGTTGATAATTATTGACACTAGAATTTGTATTTCTAACATTTAAGTCAACGTATTTAACATATGCTTTATAGATTATCGTAAGGCGTTCGACAGGGTCAAGTGGAGACCCTTATGGCGAATACTAAAAGAAGTAGGCGTACCGCAACACCTTATTTCGTTTATAACTGAACTATACGAACACACTACTGGATCAGTTAAAGTGCTTGACACACTTTCAAACGAATTTCATCCAGAACGGGGTGTCAGACAGGGATGTATACTATCTCCACAAATATTCAGTATATATGGAGAACATATTATGAGAAGAGCACTTGAAGGATGGGAAAAAGGCATCTCAATAAATGGTCATAAAATAAACAACCTACGTTTCGCAGATGACACAGCCCTTTTTGCAAATAGTCAAGCAGAGCTGATTGATCTTATACGACTGGTTGAAAACGAAAGTCAAATATTTGGTCTGCAATTAAACATATCAAAGACAAAGATCATGATAGTGGATAGACTACATAACAATCATTCACACATAACCACAATTGATCGGTTTGAGGTTGTGAGCTCATACTTATATCTGGGATCATTAATCACAAACACAGGGTCACTACAGAAAGAAATAAAACGTAGATGTGATCTAGCAAAAGTCGCCACAGCAAAAATGACCACAATATGGAAGGACTGTCAAATTTCAAGAGCGTTAAAGATGAGGTTGATCAACTGCTTAATATTCCCAATACTGACCTACGGACACAGAATAAATAACCACACAGAAGCGAAACTCCTGACGAAAACGGTAACACAATTTTCTTGCTCATGTGTCAATGTAACTGGTGCAACCTCACTTTTGCGACTGACGTGACAGTTGTTTATAGTTAAATTTTATATTTTCATATGTTTTTTATATTTTATTTATATTTTACAGTTAAATTTTATATGTCATATTTAATTAATAACTACTTGTCAAAATTTAATACCTAATTTGGAATATTCTATTCCTTAGAACATCAAGTTCTATTCTGTAACTGGTGCACAAGGTCAAATATTTCGGTCCCTACAAAATCAATGGAAACGACAGTCAGATTCGCTTCTCTGTTGTTATTTATTCTGTGCTAAGGATGTGAATCTTGGACCCTGAGAAATTCGGAAAGAAGAAAGATAGACGCCACTGAAATGTTCTGTTGGAGACGAACGCTACGAATTCCTTGGACCGACCGTAGAACAAATAATTCAATTTTAAGAGAGCTAAAATTTAGCCAACGACTCTCCAGTAGAGTCCATCTCCAACAATAAAAATACTTTGGACATGTTATGAGAGCAAACACAGAAAACATGGAAAGACTCATTATACAAGGAAAGGTGGAAGGCCGAAGATCACGAGGAAGATCCCCAACAAGATGGATCGATCAAATTACAGGAATATGCAAAAAACCTATGCATGAGTTAAAAGAAATGACCAGAGACAGAGATCTTTGGAGACGGACAATACACGACATCACGTCGACCACTACACTCCCTCTGGGGGGTCAAGATTAAAGAGAGAGAGAGAGATTTTACCCAAGTTGTTAATACATACTTGAAGACAGAAGGGAGTGAAAAAGTTTCTTATTCAGTTTTTTTTAAAGAAGTAAGAAATGTCTTCTTCTCGTTTCGTGACATTTATCGATTGTTGAATATCATGTGGGTTGCGATATTCTCTATCGTGACTTTATTTAAAGCAGCTCTGAATAATTATGTAGTCGATTTTCCGTACCATTGTCTTAGATTATCCACGTTGTTCTTCCACTAGGACCACGTTTATCTTTCCCTGAATGATGAGATGTAAAAAGTTTATATTTTTTAGGTATCTCGTAATGTGACCGAAGTAATCCAGCTTCCGTCTCTATTTTATATTGACCAGTTGTGTTTGTTTTTGACCAGTTATAACGTTTGTTGTTGTGATGTTTGGTTCAGCCGTCTAAGTACCTCCTAAAAATTAACATTGCTTTCCGCTTAAATTAATAATTGTTCAAACTTCCAAGAAGCAGGTGCCTAGCGGGAGCTGGTTTGAACATTGAATTTAAGCGAAAAGCAATGTTTATTTTTCTACTAAACATTGTTTTTCTGTTTTCTGATAATAGTAAAAAGTATTTTGTATTAAATTTTTCAAATAAACATTGTTTTTTTTTCTGGTAACAGTAAAAAGTATTTTGTATTAAGGTGATACAGTAGCGATCAACAGGTAGCCAAAACGCGTTCCAAGATTGCGGCTGTAATTTTGAATATTTTTTCGAGATATTTGGCACCCGTATTCGTAATATAATTAATTATTAATTATATTAAAGAATGGCGGTACAGAGCCCAATTTGAAAAATATATTAATATGTGGAAATTACTCTGTAATTAAATACAATATTAAAAAAACGAGCCTGTACCGCCATTAAGAAGAACAAAAAAATACACTCTCTTTATCCGATGCCTAGATTTTGTGTCATTTTGGAACTACTAATGAAATAAAAAACTTTAGTAGTTCCAAAATGACACAAAATCTAGGCATCGGAAAAAAAGTTTATTTGAAGAAAGTGTATTTTTTTGTTCTTCTTAATGGCGGTACAGGCTCCTTTTTTTTAATATTGTACTTAATTACAGAGTAATTTCCACATATTAATATATTTTTCAAATTAGGCTCTGTACCGCCATTCTTTATTATATTACGAATACGTGTGCCAAATATCTCGAAAAAATATTCAAAATTACAGCCGCAATCTTGGAACGCGTTTTGGCTACCTGTTGATTGCTACTGTTTCCTCTTAAATAAATTACATACATTCTTCTTTATTTTTATTTGTCAATTAATTTATTCTAAAAAATTGTTTTTGGACATCCTGCATAAATAATGTTAATGTTTACATTACTGAATAGAGCATTGAATAAACTTTCAACTGAGCTAGCACACGACCCCTATTCTTATTTAAAAAAATTATCGATTACGTCATCACGCCTAGATAGATGACGTCACGCGTGTGATGTATATGATAAAATATCATAATCTAAAAATAAAAATCGACCTGTTTCGGGATTTTTCCTTAATATCGCCGGTTTACGAAATAACGAATTTATTCCTTTCATTTGCATCATACTGTATATTCTACAATCTTACACAACAACTGATGCAGTTATTGAAGGAAAAAAAAATAACTATTTATTGTGCATAGCAAACTGCATGGATAGTAATTAATCATAAAGTAGACCTATCTATCTATTATTGTTTTGCAAATGTGTTGTTGTTTAAGAGAAAGTCTGACGAATTCCGTCACTGCTACTGATTTTGCAATGAACATAAAAAGCGGCGTGAGCTTGCCGGAAGGCACAGTCGAAGAGAAAATGGCATTTTTCCGATCAACACTCATATACATATATAGTGTTCGCAGGTGAACGTACTAATTGTGGGTATACAATGGGTATAATGCTCGGTGGAATTTTGTTTGTGTGCAGAACTGCAATAATATTTAATATTTCTTGGATTACGAAATTGTCGACATACTAATGACGTTATTTATGCATTTTGTACTACTAGTTGTAATGCAACATGACAAATTGTTTACATGTATATGCGTTGTTTCTTAAGAATGGATAAAATATTCAACTTGAAACGATAAGGAAACTACAATTTTTTGTTGAACTGAGAAATCAAAATCATATTGGAAGAATGTTGGTGATCTTACAGCAGGGTCAAGTTAGCCCAAAAAATAGAGGTAAGGTTACAAAAATTGGCAAGGAGCTTAAAATTGTTAATATAGAAGTAGTATCGCCGAGAGAAAGGACGATCTCCAAAGATTAACACACATCTTCAATACAACAGCCAAGTAATACAACATGATAATATCAGCAGAAAAAACAAAATGTATGACAACATCTAAATACCCACTACGATGTAAAATCAAAATTGATGGGAAAATAATAAAGCAGGAGGCAAGGTTTAGATATCTGGGAATAGATATAACCAGTTACGGAGATGTTGAAGAGGAAGTACGACAACAAAGCTAAAAAGCAAGTAAAGCGGTAAATCCCTTAATGACACAATCTGGAAGAACAAACACCTAGGACAAGACACAAAAGCAAGAATCTATAAAGCAGCAATTAGACCTATATTGATATACAAGGTGGAGACAAGACCTGACACATCTAAGACGAGACGACTACTAGAAACAACAGAGATGAAAATACTCCGACGAATATCAGGGAAAAGTCTGTTGAATAGGGAGAGAAGCGAAAAATAAGAAGATCATGCAATGTAGAAGACACAAATGGATGGGTGACAACGGAAACAGGAGTGGAACGAACATATTAGTAGAATGGCAGAGGATAGGATAGTACGAATAGCACGAGGTAAGTCACCAAATGGACGAAGAGGTATTGGCAGACCAAGAAAAAGTTGGTGCGATAACTTCAATAATTTAGGAGGCTAATATTAAAGAAGAAACAGGCTTTAAAGCCTACATGCAAGAAGAAAGAAGAAGAAGAAGTAGTATAAGAGTTTATGTAATTGTCACGATAGAGCAGCTAGCTCGCGCCGATGGCTTGCCAGCTCTGTGTACACACGCACTCCAACCTTACCTTTCATCACTATCGATGCAGATGAGCGGAGACTAAAAGTCTCCGCTGCATGCCGAGCACCAGCATCGATGAGAGGAGACGCAGAGACGGTAAGGTCACAATTGGAATAGCATACTTAGAGTCACAGTCTGACATCCTACTGCAACCTGAGTTTGGAGGAACTGAGAGAAAATTTTTACCGTAGTCCAAAACGATCAACACGACGGGAAAACTGAATGATTTCCAACCCAATTCCGATTCGAGATTTAGTATGATAAGATTGATCCAATAGATGGCATAACCCAGACATCCAAAGTGAAAGTTCTCCTCCAACACCAAATTTCTGTAGCTTTCTATTTGTCAGAATCTCTATAAATCAAATAATGCATATAATACATTGTCTCATTAGGGGATAATCATTTATTAATGACTTTAAAGAATTTGAATTTGAACATTATTACAAATTTGATACTGTTTGTGTTATCAGTTAAGCAGTTCAGTATATATGCGTTAAAATGGCATCATTGTTTCAATTTGCTGCTGCTAAATTTACAAACAGCGCGTATTCTCTGAGAAAATACTGTTCTCTGAGGGAAAATGGCATTTTTTCGATCAACACTCATATACATTATAGTGTTAGCAGGTGAACGTACTAATTGTGAATATACAATGGATATTTATGATGCTCAGTTGTAATTGCTCAAGAGCTCTAAGATTCTATATTAATTTTAGAGATCGAGTGCAATTTGTTGCGATTATTTCATCAATAAAACTGTTCAAAACCAACATTTTATTGTAATTTATTTATGTAAATACAAATTAGTACAATTAAACACACAGTTATTATAAATATTTGACGGTTGAAAGTCATCACTTTTATAATTTTTAAAACATTAATCGTCATTAATGTCACTGAATGTATTTTTTCATAGCAACGAAGGGCATCTGACGTAATATACTTGACGACGGGAAATTATCAAAAATTATCGAGTATAATATCACAAGAGAGTGAGAATAAATTGAAAATAATGCGACAGCTTTTCCAAAATTTGTTGTCTGGCAATAGACACGAGAGCCCGCAGGGCTCGAGTGGCTATTGCCCAATGACAAAAAATTTGAGTAAAAATGAAGCATTATTTTCTTATTTATTCTTACTGTCTAGTGATATTCGTAAGATTATTTTTTAATACGTATATTATGGATATTTTCTGAAATGTGACAGTTGTCAAAACTAGGAAACTGGTTGTCACTAAACAGAAACAATCTATTTAAAAAAATTCAATCGGTAATTTTCTACAGTAGATAATTCCCAGTATAATTTTAATCTGGTTGGACAGAATTAAACACGTGATCAAATATCTTACTACACGATTGGAAGTTAAAATCATTAAAAAATAATCAGTTTAATTTGTTTAAATCAGTTTAAATAATCGTAGGAATTTTGTTTGTGTGCAGAAGGCCGATAATATTTAATATTTCTTGACAAATTGTTTACATGAAAAAGGGTTGTTTCTTAAGAGTAGATAAAATAATATACAATAACTTGAACTGATACGGTAACTATTGGTAGGGGAGCCCAAGTGGGGATTTTTGCAGTAACTCGAGCGCGTCAGATTATTACATGGAGAGAAACCTTGTACCCTGTAAATGTGCCTCTACCATATATTGGTTCTTGATACAGAGGATTTCGTTAAGGGGGTCTGAAAAAAATTTATCCTTAGAAAAACTCGAAATCGTCAGATTAACATAAGGTAAGTTAAGTACATGCAAAACAGTGCATATTTAAAAAATATTAAAAAATCGGACGATTTGAGCGGAGCGTAAGGAAAAGGGTAAGTCACAAAGTTTCTAAATTAAAAAATACCTAAAAAATAAAAACTAAAAAATACGTGTTCAATATTTTTCAAAAAGCTATCGAATGACACCAAACACGACACACCACGGAGAGGGGTGGGTGGTATATTTAAAATTTTAAATACGAACCCCGCGATATTTCGCGAAATGAACATAAGATCAAAAAACTGCAAAATACACGTATTCAATATTTTTGACAAATCTATCTCATGGCACCAAACACGACCCCCATGGAGGTGGGGTAGGGATTAGTTTAAAATCTTAAATAGGACCCCCAATTTTTATTGCAGATTTTGATCCTTTACGTAAAAATAAGCAACTTTTATTCGAGACATTTTTTGGAATTATGGCTAGATGGCGCTATAATCGGAAAAAACGATTGTTGGAAATGGAATATTAAATTAAAAAATGGAAAGTCCGCCACTTTATGGAAAACTTTACTTAACTTTACTAACTAGCATACTTTAATACCCTAATATATTTTGTTTTGAACTAAAAAAACAAAATTATGCTCAAGATTTCCGAAAAAAATTTGGAAATCATTGAAAGAATGTTGATCATCTTATATCCCGGTCAAGTTAACCCAATAAATAGAGGGTAAGGTTACAAAAATCGCATAGAGCTTAAAATTGGTAGCATAGAAATATGTAGTATAAAACTTTTGTAAATTAATGTAAAGTATTTTTATCCAACAGATAACGTCAAACTCAAAGATCTAGTCATTGGTCGTCAAATACCTAATTTACTTATTAGAATAGCATAGAACAACTTACATGCAGTTTTTCCTCGTCTTCGGCGTTCTCTTGTTTGGTAGGTTGGTTGGTAGCTTGGTGGTTGTAAAAATTTGCACTCAGTTGTATTTTTATTAAGGTTTGAGCACTCGAAAAAAAGCCCCTCAGCCAATTTAGCTTACTAGGTGGCCCCCAGATATCCCCCTCTTAAAAATTTGTTTTTTTGAAAGAAAAATACTGAGTCATTCTTCGTTTTAAAAAACTTGAGAAAAATACATGAACATATATTTTCATGCCCAATAACATTCTCATTTTTCAGATTTGTTGAGTCAAAATTGAGCACAAGAAAAATATTTCGACTCAAAACACGACAAACCCCCTTTTTTTGTATATTTTTTTGATGTAATTCGCACATAACATCTACTGCAGGAAAATAAAGAAAGATTTTTCATTTATTTTTTGTTTTTTCCCATAGCAGGGTTATAGTGACCCCCTTTACCAAAATATGTATACCAAAACATACTCTAAATTCGAAAAAACTGCAGTTTTCGGTGATTTTTTTTTTCATATTTTAAGCACATAACCTCATTTAAATGTGACAAATAACTATTTTTGATTCCCTCCTTCATGCAGTTGGTGGTGGGATACCATTTAAATATTATCATTTATGGAGTAAATTTAATTAACGGGTAAGGGAGGGAGAATCACAAATCGTCTTTTGTCATATAATGCAGCTTTTAGGAATTTAGAATATGTTTTGGTCTGAAAATAGTTAACATGGCCCTGCTATTAGAAAAAAAAAACGGAAAAATAGATGAAAAATTGTTATTCATATGAAGTTGAGGTTAGCTCATAAAAGCGTGGGAAATAATAAGAAAAAAAAAGGGTTTTGTAATATTTTAAGTATGTTTTGGTCCAAAAATGGCAAACGTGATCCCGGTATTAAAAATACAAAAAAAAAATACAAAGAAAAAATCGTTATTTATTGCCACAAAAAATGGGTTTTTGTTACTTAGATTAAATAGCAAATTAACTCCGTCATTCAAAAGACCGGAAAAAAATAAAATTAAACATAATTATTTAGAAGTGTGCCAAAAATTATCGAGATAATCTAAAAAATTTTTGAAAAATACAAATATATTTCTTGGGCTAAATTTTGATGCCAAAAACAAAAAAACTGATTTTTTTTTGAATTTTAAAGAAAGAATTGCTCATATTCCTTCACTTATATTAATCTTCATTAATAATTTCTTCATTCATCAAAAACCTATTTTGTGCGATAGGGTACCAAAGTGCCACCTAGGGATCTAAAAATATACCTAAGAGGAACGGCATTTTTGAGTGGCAAGTCTCATAATTATAAGAATCCAGCCGAGTGCATATTTTACCATCTTATCCCGCTATAGCGTTTTATAATGTTTTTCATTAAACTATTTGTATAACTTAGTGTTCAATTTTTTTAATAACTGTTCAATTATGTCTCTTGTACATTTAACTAGATGTATGTTATGTTTAAAAATATATGTATTCAGTTTTAGATAAAAACGAGATTGTATCCCTTGCTAAAAGTAGAACCGTTCGCCGCTAATGTTCGAATCCATCCATCCATTATCTGGCTTGACATTCGGAACGCTCCGGTATTGGAATCCTCAAGAAGCAATTTGTTAGGAATATTGAAGAAAGTGCACAAAAAGTTGATGACGTATGTTTCAAGCAATGGTGTAATTTTCTCTAGAAGTTGTCTTGTCGATCACTTTACTTCCTTTCTAATTATGGCAAAGGGTTTAAAGTTTTACCGGTTTTCCTGTTAGAGACGAAAAGAATTTCTGCCTTATCTCTGAGGAATTTTACAATGGGATGACTACGCAAGAAAATGGTATTATAGCATGATTTATAGTTTTCAAATGAGTAAAGTATTAAATAAACTACAAAAAAAAGCTTGACAGTAAAAATGTCGCATTATCGAGAAATCGGTAATTAGACAAGGCGGAAACGGCGGGTTCGTTGGGAAAATTATTCCCATGAGATATTTTTGCATAATCACATTCGTGAGACATCCCAGAATAAGGTTCAAGAAGTCGCCCACGTGAAAAGTGGGCCAATTTTTTTTTAACAATTTTTTTTTAATCAAATTGCAAAAAATCAATATTTGTGGCCCGGACTATTTTTTTAGGTTTTTTGGACCATTCTGGACAAAAAAGCTCTTTTATAATTTTTCTCCAAAGTTGATCTTTTTCGAGTTTGAGCAATTTAAAATTTGAAAAACGCGAAAATGGCCATTTTTAAGACTTAATAACTCGGTTAAAAATTATTATTATGAAAGTCAGAAAGTGACTAAATCAAAGTTTAAAGTCGCCGCTACATGATCCTGAAGAAATCTGTGTCATTAATTCACTACTAAGCTGTTATTTTTAATTAATATCAATGAGCGGTTAGATCGTATTGACGCCGCTGGAAATGTGAGTGCGAGTAAGATGCACAATTAGACTGCTGGAATGGCTTCTCTCTCACACTCAGAATTTACAGCGGCCGCACAAGTGCACGGCGCTTATTATAATTACTTAAAAATAACAGCTTAGTAATAAAATAATGACAAAAATTTCTTCAGGAGCTTGTAGGGGAGGCTTTAAACTTTGATTTAGTCATATATTGACGTTCATAATAATAACTTTTAACCGAGTTATTAAGCCTTGAAAACCGCCATTTTTCGTTTTTTTTCAATTTTAAATTGCTTATAAGTCGAAAACGATTAACTTTAGAGAAAAATTATAAGAGACCTTTTTTGTCCAGAATGGTCCAAAAAATTAAAGAAAACATTGTTCTAGCCAAAAATATTGATTCTTGCAATTTGATTAAAAAAAAAATTGTTAAAAAAAATTGGCCCACTTTTCACGTGGGCGACTTCTTGAACCTTATTCTGGGATATCTCACGAATGTGATGATGCAAAAAAATCTCATGGGAATATTTTTCCCTTCGAACCCGCCGTTTTCGCCTTGTCTAAATATAAAAAAACATAAATATAATCTAATGCAAGTATTCCATTTATTATCATTAATGGAAATTCACCACAATTTTAGTTGAAAATACGTTTATTTGACGCTTCGATTTCTACTTCGGAAATCAGTAATTTATCACATACACACTAAATGCAGTATTTCGCTTTATTACTTAGTATTAAAAAAATTCTTCTACTAATTATATTTTTCTGCCTCACTGATATTGACAATTGACACCATGTATTTATACATTTTAAAGTAGATGACTATAAAATGACGTTGTCAATATTGTTGAGGTGTGTTTAGTAGTACGACTATATTGAGGAAGAGTTCATTAGGTTACATGGACGCACCTTAAAAATGAAATTTACAATGGTAGTTTCAAATTACACAAGAATGATAGAAAGAGAAAACAAGAGGAACGGAGTTGGTAATACAGATCAGGGAGAACGTAGACGTAAAAAACAGAGGTCGATATCAAAACGATGAGAAAGGGAGAGCTACGCCTAGAGCTGATAAGAGCCGAAGGCAAAATTACGGAGCTCTCTAAATAGATCTCTCTAAATAGAAAGAAAGAGATGTATGCTGGAGATACGATAGCAGATAAAAGCTGGTAACACACTGGTTGACACATTGATGTGCTAGGGAAAGGTATTGATAGGACTGGTGAGCTGTAAGGTAATGGCAGCCACATATCGACCAATCCGCTGCTACTCTCGTTTGCGCGTCAGGCGTATAAGAGACAAATGTAAAGATGTAAGATGTAAGAGATGTAAGAGATAAATGTCTTAATTGCTGGAAATAAGGGCACAGCGCTAAAAACTGGCCATTTTTTTTCTCAAAGAACAGGAGAAAGCTTTACGCCACTCCATGAGACGCTCGTGACTGAATTCACAAAGAAGAAGTTGCGGAAGCTGGCGAATGCTCAGAGCAGTAAAAGTCTCTGGAACTGATAGGATAGCACCCAAGATATTGGACGAGCAGGTGTAATCGGCAAAAAATTTGAAACTTTATTGTTTATTTATGAAGCATAACGTAAATAATTAACGTAAAAAGTGAAATTATGTATGGTTCATATAATTAGCTACAATCTGTAAAAGTTTCACGTTTCTACATTGTAGAAAACAAGGAAATTTAAGCATTTTCCATTAAAATCGTTTTGTTTATTTAAACAATTAATAAACATAAAAAAAAATTATTAACTCTTCCTGTATCGTTCCCGCGAATGCATATGTCTGTAAATGTTCATTCATTTACATTGAAGAAGAGGCAGTCAAATTAACGTCTAAGAATTTGACCCAAATGATTGAACTAAAGAAAAGCGTTTAAAATATATTATTTAATACTTGAATAGCAAATTACAGCCTTGTTCCTGCGACTGGAAATAAACCCATTTGGCAATAATTTACCTATTCACAATTCTATATTATACTACTTCCATTTAAACAGATATAGGTAGTGAGTGAATATGCTCCATATTATCATTGACAGACAATGTTAAAATATAATATGTTTATGCCATCCAAGATTTAAATATAAAAGTAGATTCAGGAACTTCTTCATTTCTAAGATATACGTATGTAAGTTTTAGATATCTTTTATAGGCGTAAAACTGTTATTTATTTCTCCATATTCCTTCCTGTCCGTCCGACCCAGAATACATCTTGAACGAACGCTTTTCTTTGGTTTATTATATCGTCCAGCAATAGTCGTGTATATCTTCCATGCATAATGCATACCTACAAGAAGCTCAGGGGGCGAATCAACTGTACTGATGTATACTGGAAGATCAAATTTTGCGTGAGTGCCTGTTTGATTCTCGTCTTCAATCAAAGGATGGAAAATTGTCAAACATGTACACAATAAAATCTTAATATTTTGCAATTTGTTAATAGTTATCCAACATACCACTTATCACTGGTAACCGTGGGGAGGGTCGTATAAAATTTTATTATATGTTTATCGTCGCTTGAATGACAAAACCTCGTATCTCAATTTTCGATGGTTTTGGGTTTTTTGGGTTGGAATTAATAGAAATGTTCATTAGGAATTTGAGCTACATCGATGACAAAACCTCTTATCTCAATGAATGTGAAATTGCACTCTAGTTTATTTTAAGGTATCGTAAGTACAAACATAATATGAATACTTTTTCTTAATAATACGCAGTTGTATTGATTTACGTTAAACAGAAACATAACTAATATTCCAAACAATTGGGAATATGATGATCCAATTAGTCCATTTCAATTAATCAACTAAAACAAGTCTAAAATAACTTATATAAATAATTTTTTAGGGAAAAACAAAAACTTCTCAGGTTAGTACAAAATTTTATTTAACCAAATACTCAGAAAATTGAGTTACGAGTTTTTTAAAAAAAGAATAATGTAGGTAGTGTTATCTTTAGGCAAGTCGAGCTGCAAGAATGGTCAAAATAGTAGTAGAAGGTCTAAAAGCAATTCGTGTTATTGAGAATCCCAAAACTAATTCCAGAGTTAAACAAAATGTTGTTCGGCTACTTCATATGACATTGCTTGGGATCGGAATGGTAGTATGTATAATCATCCATATTCACATTTTGAAGAGCAAGTCGAAAAGTTCAAGAAAGAGCCATGATCGTGCAGAAAATTGGAAAAATGTTGGTGCACCTGAAGATGTAAAGGTAATTGACATGCAACAAAATACCAGCTCCAATGAAGATAATGTTAAATATTTCAATTTAGAAATCAAATTGCACAATCTGAATAAGATTATGCGCCAAGAAAAAACTTCACCAGCAAATGTTTGCGTCATCAGGCTATTCACGAAATACTCACATACACTTTTGTGTTAGATATTTTGAACATAAACGGTACTACTATACATATAAGCTGGTTTTCATTTAAAAAATTACCAAAATAGATGCCAGCTAGTATGAGTGTACAAAATAATGAAGCAAAAAAGGAAATAACTCAGATGGAGAACGTCAGAAAGGACCTAACTTTAAAAAAGAAAGGTCTTAGTAAAATTTACGATGATAATCGACACTTTAACAACTACATCGAATTTAAATAACCTTTTGAAGGATCAGACTTAAGTTATCATCCATAAAGTTCCTCGGATTCGAAAGATGAAGCTGGCAATATTACTAGAAACAAAAAAATTAAAGCGACACCTAAATAAGTTAATGCTATCCAAGAACAAAATAATGAGAAAAAGAGTACCGAAAAAAAGCAAAAGGAGGTCCTTCTACTTCGAAAATAAATGGAAAAAATATTTAAAAGTGTGCCGTAAAGCAAAAAGAAGGAGAAAGATAGATTTCCTATAATTACTATAAAGATAAACTTTCGGAAAAGGAAACCAAGATGTACTTCAGCACAGTTTCTAGCAGCAAAAGAAAAAAGAAGGTGTTCAATGATAATCAATGACAAACAAAAGAAGGAGTTTTGATGGGTTTTGGTCAGCACGAACGAAAGTTATTTGTGTGTACACCAGTTAATGAACATCCAACAACGCAAAAAAGAACACAAAGAAAATCAGACCGTAGTTTAAATATGTTTTGTCATTTGAAAATGGATAATACTGTAATTAATAGAATGTTTAACACTGGGTTATAGATAGTTGTGAGACAAGTATTCCAAAAGTAACTACTACTTCTTTTCCTATTAAGATTAAACCTGTCAATGTTGATAGGCATTTTAATATTGCAGTTAAGGCCACCACATCTGTATATCAAATTAATTTTGTAATTTGTAAATATAATTTTTTTATGTAGTTCACCAAAAAATACCCTACATCTTGAGGACCTCTTGAAGACGTATATTCGATATTAGGTAGGTTAATTTTGTGATACAAAGATTTGAAATTTAATATTTGCAATGTTGCCAGATTTACCATTTTTCTGATATCAATAATCACTTTTGTTTTTTAAATAGAACATCCTCTATATTGCACTTTCTTGAAAACTTTACTTTAATACCAGTTTAACCATATACAGTAATTCTTTCGATTTTATGTAGGCAGGATCATCTTAAAAAGATAAATCCTAGAAAAGCCAATCATCTCAAAAAATTTTTTGATTCAAAATATATATGTACAATTAAATTTGAACATAATAATTAAAAGGTTACTACACTGCTAAATTATTGATATCTACCTAATCAAGTGTTCAAAATGCCCCTCGTTAATAATTTGACAGTACTTATCGTAAAGGATGGTAGAATGCGTCTATTTCATTTCTCCATGTTTCTATACAAATTAATATGGATTCAAACTGGAACATGAAGTAAAAACCACTTCTATGTAAAAGGTATATTTACTAAGAATTTTTAGAATCCCAATGGATTCAATAAAATGAGTTCATCAGAACGTTTTCAAACCTATCGGTCCATCATTAGTGAATCTAAAATCAAATAAGTAATCCCACTATTAAAATTGAAAATATGGTTGAAATTGTGAAAGTTAAAAAATGTGGTTATGATTACTTACTTGAATACTTGCAAAATAGCCCCAGAACCAAACAATGGTTGTGATTATAAATAGATCTACATTATGTTAAAATAAATTTAAAATGGCTAAACGCCGATGTTCAGGGATTAAACCTCTGGGAACATGGTGAAACTCTACCCGAGGACCCAATCAACCATCTTCGGTCAACGATGACTACTAAGTGTCAAAGCTATGTGAGGAAATGCTTGATGTGACATTGACAGTTGAGGAAGAAGGTAGTCGATTTTCAAGGAAATTTAAAAACAAAGTCATGATCCAAGACGAAGATATGGTAAAGATTTTAATATCTGAAAATGTCTGTTAATTAAATCTATTGTTTTTTAAAAAGTAAAAGAAAATGTGTTTTACAAATGTGTTTTACAAAATAAAAATTATTTTAACTGTAGGTAACTACAAATTGACTGTATCAAATAAAATTAACCTGATCAAAACATTTCAATATGATAAAGTGAGCTGAATAGTAGTAATGACAGAAATAAAAATAAATAAGTGGTGATATAGAATAAGTTTTAAATTTTGAAAAAGGATATTATTATATCAAGAAATTTATATGTCCACAGTATGTGTATTGATGGTTGTATAGGTAGAAGGCAATTTTTTTTTATATTTGGATGTAGGTGAAAATTAAAAACTTAAATAAATTAGAGTTAAGATATAGTCAATCTGATAGTAGAAAGTATGATTCAGGAATGCAATTATTATGGAACAATTTTTATAAAATTGAGAAAATTCTTGTGACAAACTGGTGAATATGTAAAATTGAAAATAAATAATTGTAGAATAATAGGTTGCCCAATTGATACAAACTAAAATTAAAATTTAATTAGTATAGAAAACAATAGGCGTAATGAATAAAATAGAATTAATAAAACAAAATTAAGAGAATGCATATTGTTATAATTAGATTAAAGAATGACTGAGTATAACTGTGATAACTGAAATAAAGTGATGGAATGTTAGGTGTGGAGATAAAATATATTTGGAAAAGGTCAAAGACAAAAAGCAAAGGAGTGTGATGTAGGGTCAAAGCATAGGTGAAATGAGTGAAAGAGAAAGATTGGAGAATTTGGGTATGAGGGTTAAACTGAATGAAGAAAAGAAATGAAAGAAGTGAGAAAAAGGTACGGTTAATTAATTAGGTTTTGATTAAGAAGGGTTCATGTGGTTAGTAATGATTAGTGTGTGTAAAGGAGTTTGGAGCCAGTAAGGGAACGAAGAAGATAGTTGACAGTGGGTAAATAGGATAAAGAAGATAGCAGATAGGATAGGAAAAGGGAAGGTATAACAAAATAGGAATTATGAGAATAATTGACGGTGAATGGGGACAAAATTGCGGTTAAGGGATGTTTGTCGGTTGACACAATTGGGACTTTTCTTTAGGTCTTTGACAATTTCCAAATCCTCGTATAAGTCTAAATGGAGTGTATTTTTTTGTTGAATGTTGTATATCAACTGGACCCAATCAGGAATTTTAAGTTCATGTTTATTGACTTTTAAATGGTGTGAAAAGGCTGAAGTGGTATCTCTCTTACTGTGTTCTGCCGATCGGGTGGAAAGAGATCTGTAAGTTCTACCAATGTAGGTAGCATCGCAGTCTGAACAAGAGAGTCTGTATACCCCACTACGGCTCATGTAATGGATAGGGTCTTTGGTGTTAGTTAAAAGCTTTTATTGAGGGTGTTATTGACTTTAAATGAGATTTTGATGTTATCACAAGAATTAGAAATGATTTGTTTGACTCTTTCAGATAATTTGGAGTTATTAAACGGTAAGGAGGCATAAATTGGAGTAGTTGTGGAAGGTGATGAGAAAGAGGATTGTTGAAGTAACTTAAGTTCTCTTTTCTGTTGAAGTTTATGGATGATGTCTGGTAATTTCCTTGAAAATCGACTACCTTCTTCCTCAACTGTCAATGTCACATCAAGCATTTCCTTACATAGCTTTGACACTTAGTAGTCATCGTTGACCGAAGATGGTTGATTGGGTCCTCGGGTAGAGTTTCACCATGTTCCCAGAGGTTTAATCCCTGAACATCGGCGTTTAGCCATTTTAAATTTATTTTAACATAATGTAGATCTATTTATAATCACAACCATTGTTTGGTTCTGGGGCTATTTTGCAAGTATTCAAGTAAGTAATCATAACCACATTTTTTAACTTTCACAATTTCAACCATCTTTTCAATTTTAATAGTGGGATTACTTATTTGATTTTAGATTCACTGATGATGGACCGATAGGTTTGAAAACGTTCTGATGAACTCATTTTATTGAATCCATTGGGATTCTAAAAATTTTTAGTAAATATACCTTTTACATAGAAGTGGTTTTTACTTCATGTTCCAGTTTGTTTAACTATAAGGTATACAGCCAACCCAGGGAACTACCCCTTTTTAGTTAATATGGATTCATCGATAATCTTTTGCCTTAGCTCTGCACCACTGTGTGAATTATACTTTTCAAATATGTATACCCAATAAAAATAATGTTTTGATTGTTAGGATTTGTTCGGATTGAAATTTGGCGAACAAGGAGACCTTTTAATGACTACCTAATCTAACAAGCAATAGTCCGGGATATGTCCGATCTAAAAAGCTGGACTTTCGTCTTGCTGAAACCATATTTCCTTAAAATTGGCTTAAAACGTGTTTTTCAGTTTAATTTCTACATATATAGCATTTCATAATTATTTTGTTAAATTTTCATATTTTTTGTTGAATTTTCTTCTATAAAAAGGGCCACTTAACTGAGTACCCACTAATAGCCAGCCATACATTTACTTTTGTAATAATGTTACTGTAATACCTTAAATTTTGGTAACTCTTCGTGACAAGAATTAAATTTGAAATATTCATATTCCAGAATAGCAGAATAGGCGTATCTCGATTTTTGTACAATTCGGACCATCCGATTAAAAGATAAATACATCCATAAAAAAAGTTTCCAAAATTTTGATCCACACCGTATATCAATAGCTATTTATGAACTGTTTTTGTTCACATATCGTGAAGAATAATATTATAAACTGACCGCAGCTTTTAATATTTTCAAAATTTTTTATTAGAAAATTTTAAATTCGATTATTTTATCTCATAAAATACAAGATTCTTTGATTCCACACTTTCTTTATAGTGGGGCCGCCGATATGTGAAACAATTCGGCCTTTAATAGTACAAGCATATAGTTTTTACCACATATACTAAACATATAAAGGTTCAAATTTAGATATGAGGCCATCTCAGATTTTGCCTTTCACAGAAGTGGCGGGCATTTAAAGTGGCAGCTATACATATGTGTAATAGTACGATAACTTTTGAACGAAAAGTCCAATTTAAACCATATTTGGCCTATAGGTTTCTTTTTTGATTTATAAGATCCAGTTCGTAAACCGTAAGAATCGGTTTACTAGAAATTGTGTTTTTATTGGTTTGTATGTAAAAATATGTTTTTTAAATTTTTTCACCCTGTATAATATAATATTTTTTCAAAAAGGTAATCACGCCATTGAAAAGAACGTAAAAATATGCATTGGGAAATATCTTGAACTTTTTAATTACGTTAATTATGTTAATTACCGTTTAATAGATGCATAACGTGTCTTTACATGTATTTCTTATGTAAACAATTTAAAATTTAACACGGCTCCTTATAGGCGAAACATAACATGGGTTCTTATGAGCATATTTCTCTATAAAATTACACCACGTTTTAAAGCAAGTCTAAAAAGATCGACGTCACCATGAAGCTGAAAAGCATACGCAGATTACTTTTGTGAAAGACATTAAGTCACTAACTAGTGTAATGCAAGATATAGGAAACCCATTCAGTGAGAATGGCTCTCATCTACACTGGTATAATACTTAACAGCAGTCGAGTAAATTTTACCTACCAAAAGTAGCAAACAAGCTGTTGAAATAACAATCATTGACGGTGCTGCAATTGTCAACATGTTGCGACCAGGGTTAACGAAAACCTTGGAGGATTATGATACACTCAACGAAAAAGGTACGTAATATCAATAAAAATGTTAATTCAGACAACAAACGCAATACTTAAAATTTGTCCAATTCTTGGTTTTATTGGGACAACAAAACGATGTTCATCAATTCATTATTTTCGTTCGTTGAGCCAACGTATTACGTTTATTGAATGGATGAACATTCATTATGTATACCATGATATCATTTTATTGGTATTACGAACTCTGTTCACTGAGTCAACGAACACTATTTATTGATATTACGAACTCTGTTCACTGAGTCAACGAACACTATTTATGGAAACAACAACGTCGTTAATTGACCGACGAAGACTATTCGTTGTGCCAATAACTGTTATTTCTCCTAACGTATTTCGTTTATTTCTACAATTATTTCCGTTTATTGTTACAATTAATTCCGTTCATTCCTACTATGAACGTATTTTATATTAATAATTACTGAATGCAATAGCCCAATGTATGATATTAATTGATTAATAATAATTTTTTAAATCCCCCTTTTTTGTCCTTAACCTAAAGGACTTTACACTGTGTGATTTTTCATACGATTTCACTTATACAGTGTACTGGAATAAGTGTTACACTCTCCCACCCCCTTATTAACTTATTTATTTTTAGCACATAAGCAAAACGCTCGGACAGGTCGATTTTTAAAATAATCAAAGTATATTATAACATCAATGTTTCGAACTTTACACGATTCCTCTTCAGGTGACAGGCGCGGCGTAACTTTGATTTTTTTTAATGGGAAAGTACGTCATGTGACAGCTTATTTAAAAGCGTTTGAAATAGTGATTCCAAAAATGTATAACACTTTAATCCTTTTAGAGCGCAGGTGCAAAATTTCGATCGAATTATTTTTAAGCGCATTCATTTTTTTTGGAATTCTGAGAAAACTAAGTATTTTTTACAAATTTAAACGTAGAATAAAATATTACATTATTACCGAGGGCAGAAAGTCCCTTAGAATAAACAAAAAGTTTCTGTTGAATGGTATGCCTATTTGACATTAAAAATCATACTAAATTTTCTCTTTTTCACCCCTGTGACTTATTAAAATAATCATTATAGAGGTTCTCAGGGACTTCAGACCCTCGATAATACTGTAATATTTTATTTTGCATTTAAATTTTCAAAAATAATAATTAGTTTTCTCAGGATTCGAAAAGTATTAATACATTTAAAAAGAATTCGACCGAAATTTCACGATAATAGACACACAAAAACTTCCTTCTATTACGGACTACACTTACAAACGAAATGCAATTATTATTCGGCACTTCGGTAACACAGAGAAGCTAGGGGTATCACGATAAGGAAAAGCCGTTAACTTTCAAATGGTCAAGCAAAACATTTATTGTCTCAACAACCACGATTATTGTCACAATGAACGCATTGATTGTGGGAATTAAATGCAGTAGTAGATTGATTAATGCATTCGTTGTCACAACAATCAATTTACATATATTCAGTAATCATATATTCTATATTAACAACATTTGTACATTGTTTTAATGAAATATGTACGTTGTCACGATAAACCAAAGTAATTGCTTGTCATCTACGAAATCAAGAACGTGAGTTGCTGCCAGAATAAACAGTATTTATTAAATATACGAAACTAAGTTATTGGCTGAATAAATTGAGTGTTATTGATTAATGTACTCTAGTTATTCTCACAATTATTATTCAATCATTGTGACAATAACCAAATACATTCGTCAATGTCTAAAAGTTCGTTGAAACAACAAATTAAATTGTTGTGACAACGAAATACTATTCAGTAATCACTGTTAATCAATATTACGAACTAAATTTTTTTGAGTGTAATAGTGAAATCGTACATTATCTCAAATCTTTGCTTTTAAATGTAAGAAGATTAGACGTCGTATGGGATGTATACTTGCTTGACAGATTCAAGAGGGAAACACGAAGCAAACGAGAAAAAGGTGATCGGCAGGGTGCTGAATTTAAAATTCCACTTCAGTCCAAGAAAATCAGGTAATTACTACAATCAGTAGTGACGTTCTAATCGTAAATCGTCGAGATGTCTCGAAACTAGCTCCTTGCACACAGAAATAAGCCAACACTAGAATCATACTGCATTTAAGTAATGCTGTGCAGCAAGGATATACCAAAGCTGAAATACGCACTTTAGACGCAGTGGCTTTAGTTCTTGTCATTTTATCAGCACAACGTCTAAACATCGAGGAACTGTGGGTTGCTTTTGGAGTGGGAAAGAACTACCGGCTCTTAGTGCGTGTGCGTATACATTAGCAAGATCTTTGGACCTTGCTCTGTGTGATCGCTGCACTGTCTTGGCACTGTTTCATGTTACAACTGGGTGTGACAGCGTATCATTCTTTGGAGGAAGAGGGATAAAGACTGCATGGGACAAATGGAATGCATGTACAGACATTACCACAACGTTTTGTGCATTGGCTGACAAACCTACGCAGCAAACTATACAAGATCTGCTGAAACAATCGGAGAGGTTTGTAGTATTGTTATATGACCGTACTAGCAGTCACTTGTTGGTTAATAAAACACGATAACACCTGTTTAGTCCCAGTGCTCCCGTCACCAGTGGATTGGGGCTGGAAGAAAAAATGTTGAAGGTGAATAAAAAATATGTTGGACAACATTACCAGAGGTTTGCCAAGTATGCAGAGAACTAATTCGGTGTGGCTGCAAGAAAGGTTGCACACGACAGCGTCGGTGTAATAAGGCTGCCTTGCAGTGTACCTACCGCACTTTGTGCTGGTGGCGATATTTGTTTCCAATAACATATTACTTTGAATTTTGTCTTTATACATTGTATATTTCAGTCCACTTTGTTATAATTAGAGTATTATGAATATATGATATTTATAATTAAATTACTTCTTTTAATAACCCTGTCACAAAACCTGTATCTTGAACGTTGACACTAAAACATGAAACTCCTACTTTGAGAATTTTACGTTTGGGGAAGTTTCCCCACCGACCCCTCATATAGTAACTATTGTGGGACCTCCCATCGACCCATAATAATTTATAATTTCCAATTCAAACATTTACCCAACTTAGACTTACTTTGAAATGTGTAGTTTTACAAAAAAATATGCTCATAAGAATTTATGAACAGATACGCTATGCATTTATTAAATGGTAATTAACATAATAGACCAGTAAGGATCTGTTTTTAGGTGGATGTGAGAGGTGGCATTCGGATTTTTGCGGATAAAGTTAGTTGATAACTTCGTTAATATTAATTGATTTATGCTCCTTCTCAAATATGCCCGGAACATTAATAAAAAAAATACAATATTTAAAAATTTCAAAAAATTTCGTTTTTTTTCAAATTTTTTTGCTTATAACTTAAAAACTATTCATTTTAGAACAAAGTCCTATAGGAATAAAACAAATATATTTAATTTTTTTAGTAGACGCGATTGGTTAAAAATGTCTTAATTGATCACCCTTGCTTCAAAATAGCAATAAATATAAAATAAGGGGGCAAAACAAGCCTGTCTTTATTTAATTATTTTCGATCACTTAGGTTACACTTGGAACCTTCCTAATTCGCTTAGAAAATTTTTGCAATGTGCTAAAATCGTACACCAAATTTCATTAAACTAGATTTTGCATAATAATTTTGCAATCTAAACTTTTTTTAAAAATTAAAATTTTTTAGAATCTTACACAACAAAAACTAGAACATACAAAGATTTTTCAATTTCTTTACATATAAAGAAGTACTCCACATATCTAATGCACTTTACAGAATTGAAATCGGATTATTTAAGCATCCTCAGCAATGTTTTAAAGTTGTAAACAATTTTTTGGCTTATGAACAAATTAGTGCTGTGACCAGGAGGGGGTGTTACGGGCTCCTTTATTTAGATGGACTTGCCCAAGTTTTTTATGTATTTTGACCCGTAGAACACGAATTTTTTGGGTAACAATTGATCCGGATGTCGATAAGATTGTTATAAATAAAGAACTTGAGGAATTACATAAAATCGATTTTTCGCAAAATAAAATATTTTTTTGTATTTCCTGGGTAATTCTAAGCAAAAAATGTTCTAACAAGTTTTTTCGTAGGATGCATAGTTTTCGAGATAAACGCGGTGGGCTTTAAAAAAATCGAGAAATTGCAATTTTTGAATGCGAATAACGTTTGATTAAAAAATAAAATAGCAATTCTGCTGATTTGAAAGTTTAAGTCAAATTATACCGGTTTTAATTATTTGCATTGCTAAAAAGTAATTTTTTTATTATTAAACAAAGCTATTTGTATATAAGCCAAAAAATTGTGTATAAATTCAAAACATTGCTTAAATAATCAGATTTTAATTCTGTAAAGTGTATTAGATAGGTAGAGCACCTCTTTATATGTAAAAAAATTAGCCAACATCTAAATGGTCTACTTTTTGTTCAGAAAGATTTTAAAAAATTTGAACTTTTTTAAAAACATTTAGATTGCAAATTTATTATGCAAAATTTATTAAGTCGATTTTAATGAAATTTCCTACAAGAATTAAGTATGTTAAAAAGAATTTCCTAAGCGAATTACTAAGGTTCTAAGTGCCACCAAAGTGGTTAAAAAATATTGAATAACAACAGACTTATTTTGCCCCCTTATTTTGTATTTATTGCTATATTACAGAAAAGGTAATACCTTAAGACATTTTTACCAGTAGTATATCATACAAAATTCAATTATCTTTATTTTATTTTTCTACGACTTTGTCCCAAAACGAGTCGTTTTAAAGTTATAAGCAAAGAAAGCAGAAAAAAATCGATGTTTTTCGAAATTTTTAAATATTTTAATTTTTTATTAATGTTCCGGGCATATTTGAGAAGGAGCATAAGTCAATTATTATTACTAAAGGTGTCACCTAACTTTATCTGCAAAAATCTGAGTGCCACCTCTCACATCCAAAAATAGACGTTTTTTCGCAGATCCTTACTGGTCTATAACTAAAAGGTTCAAAATATGCCTAAAAATATTTTTACGCTCTTTTCAATGCATGTATTACCTTTTTGAAAAAGTAATATATACAGGGTAAAAAAATTGAAAAAAAAACATATTTTTACATAAAAAAACCAGAAAAACACAATTTCTGGTAAACCGACTTTTTCGGTTCACGACATCGATCTTATAAATCACAAAAAGAACCTATGTACCTTTGGTTGAAATCGGACTTTTCGTTCAAGAGATATCGTGATATTAGACACATATGTATAGTCGGCATTTTAAATGCCCTCCATTTTTGAAGAAGGCAAAATCTGAGATGGCCTCATATCCAAATTTGAACCATTATATGTGTGGTATATGTGGTCCAAATTATGTGCTTGTATCATTAAATGCACAATTCTTATAATATTTGCACGGATCTGCCGAACTATTATTAAAAGTAGATATTTTAATCAAGAAAAAGATGTGTGCAGTTGTTTTTCTAGCAGTTGTATCGTCTCTTTTCTCGTTGAGTCCGAATTTGACACGCGAATCCCCCAGCAACTGAGGCTGCATCTCACATAAGCATAACATCATATACATTATAGGGGTTTCGAACTGTAATTCATTTTCTAACCGGACTCCAGTCAATTATTAAAAAATTGACGTCCCTGGATGCATCGTTTTCTGCGGGAGTGCGCATTCCCGGAGCACTCGTATTTTGCGGTAAAAGAAGTACATCCCGGAGTGGGACGAGTCCTTGGGGAGTACTTTTGGGTTGTTTTACATCGTTTTGTTCTAACAATCTACACCATAACTCTCGTATCGGAATACTACGTATGTAAAGTTTCGGAACGATGGGGAAAGAAGAAAAAGAGCACTCGATGTTATTGAAATTTGAAATTCGGCTGGTCGTTTGACAGACGATATTTCAACTCAAAGATGGAGATTGGATGTTAGAACGGCTAAGGAATTTTTGGATTTTTGAATCTATCAGTGTCAAATGTTAATCCTTTTTATGCTGCTAAAATTTATTTTATCTCATTCTACCTAACATAAAAAATTTAGTACTTATACTTGAACTTTCCAGGGCCCACATATCCATTATATGATTGGCAGATGAAACAAGGGAATAACTTTTAAAAAACATTTTTTTTTTCAACATTACCATCTGATCAGATCAACATTGATCAATGAGCAATTACTTAATATCCTAAATTACTACAAACAAACTTAAAACTAAGGAGAAGCTAATTTCTTACAAATTATGATAATAATTTTGTAACTTGAATCTCCTCAACGCTGGTCAACATGAATTTTGAGTCTGAGTTCTGTACCTCTGATTTTGATTACTAATCTAACTAAAGAAAGAAAAAATATTTTTATTTAATAAAGTTTGCTTTTGTACTTACCAGAACGAAATTTCTGAAATGTATGACAATATCTAAATACCCATTACGATGTAAAATCGAAATTGATGGGAACAGAATAAAGCAGGGATCAAGTTTTAGATATCTGGGAGTAGATATAACCAGTTACGGAGATATTGAAGAGGAAGTACGACAAAAAAGCTTAAAAGCAAGTAAACCGGCGGAATCTCTTAATGACACAATCTGAAAGAACAAACACCTAAGACAAGACACAAAAGCAAGAATATATAAAGCAGCATTTAGACCTATATTGACATACACGGTGGAGACAAGACCTGACACATCTAAAACGAGATGACTACTAGAAACAACAGAGATGAAAATATTTCGACGAATATCAGGAAAAAGTCGATAGGGAGAGAAGCGAAAACATAAAAAGATCATGCAATGTAGAAGACATAAATGGATGGGTGACAAAACGGAAACAGAAGTGGAACGAGCACATTAGTAGAATGGCAGAGGATAGGAGAGTACGATTAGCATGAGATAAATCACCAAATGGACAAAGAATTATTGGCAGACCAAGAAAAAGGTGGTGCGGTAATTTAAACAATTTAGGAGGTTAATATTAAAGAAGAAACAGGCTTTAAAGCCTACATACAAAAAGGAAGCAGAAGAAGAAGCTGTATATAGACCAGGGCATATAGAATTAAAAAAAAACCGAAAAAATCGATTTTTAAATAGAGCATCTGTGGACTTAAACTTTTTGTGTTGTTTTTTGGATGACGTCAGAAAAAAGTCAAGAATATAAAAGTGGGTGGAAATATTTAATTGCATTTAAAATGCATAAAATGCATCAAAAATTGCATAAACGTCTCAAAATCATTATATCAAGGATCATATTTTAATACTCTGAGGTTTTGGGGTCGCTGAATATGCATAGGCCATCAGCATCGACTCCCAGAGCTCCTGGTGCCAAGGATTACGCTAAGGCACATCATCTGCAGTTTCGAAGGTTTTCGACACTAAATTGATGCAAATAGATTATTTGGAAGATTTTGGGATCGCTGAACACGGATACGCCATTAGT